>NC_025694.1:21616320-21654023 GCF_000633955.1 Camelina sativa | reverse complement strand
TCTTTTTTTTTTTTTTTTTTTTTTTTTTTTTTTTTTTATGTTTCCCCTCAGGACTTGTTGATTAAGATACTTCACAGATTGTACTGTGATCGAACCTATGCAAGGTTTTTTTGTTCTTGAGACGATTGCTAGAGTGACTTATTTTTGCAAGTACATCTATCTGTAGTTTCAGTTCCTTATAAATTTGTGGAAGTAACATTTAAGAGAGTATTAAGAGCTAGTCATCAGGTTATTGTATTTTTCGTAAGACAGTAAGATTGTGAATGTCACTTGAGATATGTGAAAGAAAAAAAAAACATTGACATAATAATGATCAAGGAATATATAGGCCATCTTCCTTATCTCATTACAAGTATAGTTTAACTTCTAACAACCAAAGGCAATCCAACCATCATCCTCTTTGTGGAATATACAGGAACGGCAAAGATACAGGAAGGGATCTGCCAGTGTTAGGAAGACCTTCTTAAGCACAACATTAGGTTTAAAAATTGGTTTTTTGGAAAGCCTTCATAAAGTGTTAGGAAGGATTCCTCTGAATTTAGGAAAGCCTTCATGAAGGAAGGCCTTCCTAAAGTATTGGGTTTAGGAAGGTCTTCCTAAAGTCTTGGGTTTAAAAATTGGTTTTTAGGAAAAGCCTTCATTAAGTGTTAGGAAGGCATCCTCTGAATTTAGGAAAGCCTTCATCAAGTGTTATTTTAGGATGTGAACCCGAGAACTGGTGTTTAACCAAATAATCTAAGCCTTTACTTCGAGTACACATTGAGGCAAAATAAAAATAAAAACAGTGATTTAGGAACACATATTCAACATAGAGCTTTAAACGAAATGAGTCAAAATAAGGGTTAGCATCCTCGTAACTCCAAACAAAGCAGTCTCCTTGTCTTTTTGATTGTTGATCCATTAGTCATCTTGGTGTAAAGTTCCATCACATGCTCTGCAATTAATTTCAAGAAAAATTTGTTGTTGTCACACCAGATAGATCCTGAGTTATAAGATAAAGGGTAATGCATGGGAATAAGAAGTTTTGGTTGCTTATCTTAGAATATTAGCCATACTCAGCAGCAATTTCAAGACCTCAAGGAAATCAATGGTACCATTACCATCCACGTCCAGTTCATTAATCATGTCTTGAAGCTCTGCTTCGATTGAGTTTTGTCCAAGGGAACGCATCACAATCCCCAGCTCCTTTAGTGCTAATGCAACCTACAAGTTAAATCAAGAATTGAAAAAATAAATCAAACTTAAGTCGCTCTAGAAATCTTGAATAGAACAATTCAATCAAATTTATCTCTAATTACGGAACTCAAAGCAAACAACAAGCATGTATTATTTAAAGCTAGATAATTATAATTCCTCTATTGACAGTTTATTGTCATGAGAAATGAAAAAATGGGCAAATCTAATATGAGATAATCCTAACAAAATTTGAAGAATAAGAAATCTCCAAGGACCAGCCTGATCGTTAAGTTCCTTGTAGACTTAAACGTCGTCGTCATCATCATCATCTAAATTTCAATTCACTAACACAATTTTATAAAATCCAGAAACCAAATAAACAAAAACAAGGACAAGAGTAGAGTTTATGATTGAGAGACCCAAACTACAAATCAGTCAATCTATTGAAAATCTAAAACTTTTGAAAATGAGAAAGGGAAGTCGATCACACCATAGGATTCAAACGGACAAATAAAGCATGAGACCTAAGAATCGAATCCAGAATTCAGAATCGAGCTTACCTTGTGCTTAAAATCAGAAGCTGTTTGGCAAATATCCTCACCACTCTCTTCCATCCCACTTTCTCGGGCATAGGAGTCGGAACCTTTCGTATCCGGCGCTGCGTGGCGGTGGTATTAATTTTATTAATGATATACAATAAATTCGTGCTAAATTTGGAACATTTGAGAGTGTATGCTAGTTTTGGACTAAAAACTTACAATTGTGTTATTTGCGAGAATTCCCCTTAAATGTATTTAACCATAATTAAATTAAAAGGCTTACCACAATTTAACGTTTACCCACAAATGTTTGTTTGTTAGAGTTTGTTTCTAAATCATAGTCTATTAACCATGAACTATGTGAGATATTCAGTTAGTTTTTAACAGCATTTTTCTCATCTAATAGAGACTAGAGAGTATTGAAGTCCTACTAACTTGCACATTTCCCTCGTACCATTTTGCTTTTATTATCTCAGCCTTTTTTTTTTTTGTCAACCAAATATTAATTGGAAAAGAATTGTAGCCCAAACCGGTGGAAAAGTGTTTATAAAGAAAGTTGCAGAAACAAGAGATCTAGACCCTGTTCGTTTGGTGAATTAGACAAAATATCAGGATACAGTATCAAGACGCAGTATCTGGACGCAACATCTAGATGATGTTCGTTTGTAATATTGGTTCATGTGTCCATAAATTGTATCTCGATTCAATTATGTTTGTTTTGTAATTTGATATCTGTATCACGATACAATATATGTAAAATACCAAAAAGCCTTTTATTTTATGTTGAATATGTTTTAGTGGTTTAAATTTACTTATGTTTTTTTGCTTATTTTCATATATATTAAATAAATATTTAAAAATGAGTTTTTGTGTTTTTGGTAGAAAAACAAAATTTTGCAGTTTTGGCAGGAAAACAAGATTTTGCGAGTTTGGCGAAAAAATTAAATTTTGCATTTTTTTTGCGGAAAACATAATTTTGCGGTTTTGGCGGAAAAAGAAATTTTGTGGTTTTGGTGGAAAAACGAGATTTTGCGGTTTTGGCGGAAAAACGTAATTTTGCGGTTTTGGCGGGAAAACGAGATTTTGCAGTTTTGGTGAGAAAATGAGATTTTGCGGATTTGGCAGGAAAACGAGATTTTGCGGATTTGGCGGAAAAACGAGATTTTGCTCTTTTGGCGGAAAAACAAGATTTTGCGAGTTTGGCGGGAAACATAACTTTGCGGTTTGACGAGAAAACGTTATTTTGCGGCTTTGGCGAGAAAACAAAATTTTGCAGTTTTGGCGGAAAAACGAGCTTTCATGTTGTTGTATTTTTTTGGTACGAAAACGAGATTTTGCGGTTTGACGGGAAAAGCGAAATTTTGCGGTTTTGGCAGGAAAATGTAATTTTGCGGTTTTGGCGGGAAAATGAGATTTTGCAGGTTGGTGGGTGAAGAATTGGAATTTTAGAGTTGTATTTATATTAGAATTGAGAAAAAATATTTTGTAATTTTTTAATTAAAACAGGGGTATTTTTGACTTTTACAAATTATGGATGAGTTTACCTCATCCAAACTCTCTAAAAAATCTCATCCAGAAATTCAGTTTTTTTGGATGAGTTTTTAAAATGTATCCAGATATTGTATCCAGATGAGTTCCTAATTGTTATTAAACGAACAACAATAAGCATTTGCATCCAGATATTGCATCTGATTCACGAAACGAACATGACCTAGACGACCGAACGAGGCAATCCGCCATCAGATTCGAAGAACGAGAAATATTGGACAAGGAGAATAATGGAAAGGTCGCCTTCAGATAGTGGAAATCTTCTAAAAGATTTGAAAACGCAGGCCAATCTTCAGGAGCTTGAATCATCGCTACTAATTCTGCACTGTCCGTCGCAAAGCACTGACAAGCCAACCCGTACGCAAGGAGACAATCCATAGCCCATATCAAAGCCTCGCACTCTGCATGAAGTGGGGAAGGACTTCGCCGAAGACTTCGCGCACCCAAAAAAAGGGTCTTCTCATGTTTATTATCACACCCTGGAAGACTTTTTGTTCCTGTCCTTCCATATCGACCATAAAATCCAAGGTAACCGAGGAAGAAATTAAGCATCCGATTGAGAGAGCCCTCGCTCATAGATGAAATTCAGATTGGAAAATACGGATCCAAACGGGAAACCCCCTAGCGTAACCTGAATCGGGGATGCCTCCTAAACTTGACGCGATTGAGGATACTCCAAGAGAGCATGATTAATTGTTTCACACTCTGAGTCACATCTTTTACACTTAAAATCGCATTGCACCCCTCAATGCGCCAAACGTTCTGTCACTGGTAAAGACCCAAAGGCAATTTACCAAAAGAAATTTTTAATTTTAGGCGGAACATGGAGTTTCCATGCTTGGGCCCTTAGAGTCGTGCATGTAGGGCCAATTACAACCCCAACCACCATGTCCTAAGCCAACGGATAACCCGAGCGAACTGTGTACTTCCCGTAATTTGAATCATGCTAAATCAGCCTATCTGATCTCAATGACCTACTTAAAGTCATACTCGTGATAATCCTAATGTCTTCTGGGTCCATAAACTCATGAAGAATAGGTAAATGCCACTCCCTTGTGGTCGGATTAATCAACTGATTAACCATTAAATTTGGGTGCAATAAGCGACCCCTCCCATTAGCCGGTGGTGGGAGTAGATCAGGGATCCATGGATCCCGCCAAACTGAGATATTCTAACCATCACCCACCATCCAACAAACACCTCGCATAACCAGATATTTTGTCGAGAAAATACTTCTCCACCCAAAGGAGGGAGAATAGGGATTTTTTGCCAATAAAGGATGTTTGTTCCTGAAATACCGACCCTTGAGCACCTGTGCAAACAAAGAATTCGGAAATTGAATAAGACGCCAAAACTGTTTAGCTAACATCGCATCATTAAATTTGTCCAAATCTCTAAAACCCAATCCTCCATTATCTTTACTCTCACACAATTTATCCCACACCACCCATTGTAATCCCTGGCGTTATCACTAGAACGCCACCAGAAATTAGAAACTACACTTGTTAACTTAGATGTTAAATCTTGGGGAAGTTTAAAGCAGGACATAACATGAGATGGTAGGGCCAAAGCCACTGATTTGATCAAAACATCCTTTCCACCCTTCGATAAATATTTTGCCCACCAGCCATTAACTCGAACATCTAGCCTGTCTCGGACATAGCTGAAAACCTTATTATGTGAGCCCCCAAGATTTTCGGGAATGCCAAGATATAATCCCATTCCCCCTTCCTGGGAAATACCAATGACGGATTTTAACCGCTCTATAACTTGTTCTGGTACTTTTTTCCGAACAATATAGACGATTTTGCTAGGTTTACCTCTTGGCCCGAGGCTTTGCCGTAATTACCAATAATATCCAAAACATGCTTACACTCCTCCTCTTAGGCTTTATAGAAGAAAAGGCTGTCATCAACAAATAACAGATGCGAAATAGGTGGGCAATCCCGGGCTAACTTGATACCTGTAATCTTACTTGCCCTCTCAGCCCTTCTAATATTAGCAATCAATACCTCTGTACAAAGAATAAACAGATACGGTGACAGAGGGTCCCCCTGACGTAAACCCCGTTCCGGAAAAATTGAGCCTCGGGCCTGTCCGTTCAAAAGAACTTGATACGAGACTGAGGTCACACACCACATAATCCAAGAAACCCATCTAACGTCAAAACCCATCCATTCCAAAACTGCCTTCAAAAAACTCCATTCAATACGATCATAGGCTTTACTAATATTCGTCTTAAAAGCCAAGTAATCGGATCTGCAACGCCTGTTGGTATTCAACCCATGAAACATTTCTTGGACAATAATAATATTATCTGTAATTAGGCGACCCGAAACAAAAGCTGACTGAGTTTCCAAAATAAGGGTAGGCAATATTTTTTTTCAATCGGAAACAAAGAATCTTAGCGGTAATCTTATAACTCACGTTACAAAGACTAATTGGTCTGAACTCCGCCATCCGTTGGGGCTTATCAACTTTTGGAATGAGACAAACACTACAAGAAAACATGCGTTTAGCGACTCCAATATTGGTCGCTAAACAGTTGTAAACGCCTACTTTGCGACTACTAAACGACTATCTGAGATGGTCACAAACTTGTGGTGTCTCGAAATGGTCGCAAAATTACGACAGGATTACGACGCCGTTATATAGTCACCAATAAGCGACGCTTTACAGAATCTTTATATTAGGAACCTTCGGTCGTAAACATAGTTACAAGTCAGTCGCAAATTAGTGATTAAATTGTGTGACCATTATAAGAGTCCTTGTATGTCGTCGCAAAGTAATCCTCGTATATTAGTAACCATTTTGCCACTAATTTGATAGTTTCACAGAAATAAATTTGGTCGCAATTTGGTGACATTTTAGCATATAATAAGCCTATTTTATCTCTAAATTTTGAAAGAATCACAATTAATTAAAATTCAAAACCAAATCATTAAGAAAGATATCATAATCATTCAATAAACAAAAAGATTAGCATCATATTATCATAATCATTATCCAAAAAGATCATCCTAAAGCAAATTAAAATTCATGTTTTTTTAGAAAAGACAATGTTTAGAACTTGAGTAAATGGAGAAAGGGGATGTGGTGGCTGGTGTTGTGTCTAACGCGGTGGCTGGTGAGTACCTGACCCGGTGGCTAGTGGTATGATGTCTTCAGGTGTGGAGTCTTCAGGTGTGGTTGGTCGCAAGGAAGCAATAAAAGTCTCAAATCCTAGATCTTTCTCTTTCATATAGATGAGAAGCTCGTTGGTCTTCATTTGAGATTCTTGATGCTCCTTATCACGTCGGGCATTCTCAGCATCTAGATGAACTATCTCGTTGCAAATTTGTTCTTGAAGCTCGAGAAGTGTTGGTGTTGATGGAGAAAATTCTGCATAGCTGTAACAACCCACTAGCCCCCCCCCTCGCTAGCTGGTGTTGATCGAGAAGTGTTGGTGTTGATGGAGATGACCTGCAGATCAATTGGTGACAGCTTGTCTTGTGGGAAGGTTGTTAAAGGGTGGAGACCAGGGGTCGAGGAATGTCTGGCACACCAATAACCTACTGGTGGATTTGGATGAATAGTTCCTGTCCACGGTGAGGGGTTAGGATCGATGCCTTGCAGGGCCAGCTTGGGATCCGTTGGGACGGCTAGCAGGGGCTAGCAGGGTCCACTGACGGTCCGTTGGGGCAGCTAGCGGGGGAGGGGGGGGCTAGTGGGGTCCACTGGATGGGTTTTTACATAAAAATCGATTTTTATGTGACAACCCTTCCCGCGGACCCCACTAGCCCCCGCTATTTGCCCTAACAGACTGTATGTAGACCCTGCTAGCCCCCCGTTAGGCGCCCAAACAGACTCCAAGCTGGCCCTGCAGGGCATCGATCCTAACCCCTCACTGTGGATATCCACATCCACCAGTAGGTTATTGGTGCGCCAGGCGTTACTCGAACCCTGGTCCCCACCCTTTAACAACCTTCCCACAGGACAAGCTGTCACCAATTGATCTGCATCTACCAGTAGGTCCGCGAACCAAAGTTGTGGATTTTGGGGATGGGTGTCGATCGACACCAGCAATTTCTGGTTCAACCAGATTGTTTTAATTTTCGAATTGGAGCGGTTTGGTTTAAGTGGAGTGGCCAAACCAAGGTATTTAAAGGCAGAACTCGACCTAGGTCGTGGAAGGAAGTGTTTTTGCCGTTTCTAGAGAGAAAAGAGAGAAGAGAGAGAGTTCTTGGGGGATTTGGAGATTCTAAGCTGTTTTGGTGAGATCTGTTCCTGTGGAGTGGAGATTTGGTGTTAAGAACGAAGGGGAAGCTTTCTAAGGTGTTGGATTCATCAGTTTTGGGTCAGAAACTTCCTGCAGAAGAGGTGACTGCATGACCATGGCTTATCTAAGTATGAGAATCCTTTGTTTGCTTGATTTGTTATGGTTCTTATAGGTTCCTGAAGCTTTTGGGTGAGTTTGGAACGGATTGGAGATGATTGGAAACGGAGTTTCGACGATCGGCTTCGAGCAGAACGTGTCTGCGGGGTCGGTGTCGATCGACACCAAGTGGGTTTGTTTGCTTGGTTTGTTGATTTTGTTTGTTTTTTGTTAAACATTGGAATCTCAGTTGCTTGTGTGTATAGCCCAATAGATGGGAGGATTGCCTCACTGAGTGTTTAGTAAATACTCATGCATCTCAATTTGTGTTTGCGGTGCTGGTAAAGGCAAAGTGTGAACTTGGAATCAAGGCGATGAGGAGGAGGATGGTCTAGGGTCTCGTTTGTGTGATGTTGGTTATGTGCGGTTATGTTGTTGGAACCTTGGTTAGAGTCATGTTAGGTTGTTGGATAGAATGGTTAGGAATGATATTGTATTAATGATATATTGGTTTGGTATTCTTAGTATGTTTCCGCTGTGCATAATGTTTGTTGCTGGTTTAATGATGAGTTGTGGTTTGGATTGGTTTAGTTAAGTAGTATGAGATGCTTAATTATATCTTGTATTTATTATTAAAAAAACGGGTTGTTTCAATAGCTTTCTTTCCTTATCCCTTTTCTAAGTGTCTCAACCAGAGATCCAAGACCAAAAAGGTTTTCCTTCTCATCTGTTTGAATACACTAAAACAAAGAAAAACAAAAGCATTTCGTTAGTGAAGGCTAGAAACAAGTATTAATAAAGTAACCATGCAGATTATGAAAACCAAAATGTGGATTAAGAAAGCAATGCTGAGAGTACCTAAAGAAAGATTTCATTCTTTTCCTCAATGCTGAGATCACAATGACTTGAACGTTCAGAAGAATTCCCTGAATTTTCTGGACCATCATCGTCCACTTCACACAGTTTTTTCTCTAATGTTTTCTCATAAGTTTCAGCTACTTGTTTAGCTTTTTGATCAACAAACGATCCGTCAGCTGGAGTATGTGTCTTCATGAACACTTCGCCAAATGATACCGGACGACCCAATTCTTCCTCCTACAAAGAAATAGTAAAATGTTAAAACCATGGAAGCAAGGTGTTAAGAGTGTTAAAATCATGGAAGCAATGTTAAATTACCATTTCTTGATGAATTTGCACATATGATTTCTGACCAGCAAGTTGTTTGTGGTAACCAAACAGTCAAACACAATCAATCTCAAACAAACAATCAAACACAACCAAAAACTTAATCAACAAAAACAATCAATCTCAACCTACCAATAAGCGGATGTAACTTAAAGACAATCATTCTCAACCTACAACAAAACAATCTATCTCAACCTACAACAAAAAAATCTTAATCTAATACTAAATTATTTCGTCTAGTGATATTTTAGTCTTTTTATGAGCTTAACCAAAATACATTCAATAACACATATTATAAATTAATACGAGAGAACCAATCTAATATATATAACACTATAACATTTGTATGTAAATTCAAAGAAACTAGATATACTTATAGTACAAATTCATAAAAATTATATAAAAGTAAATTAATTATAAAAAATATTATTTCGTTGTATACCACGAATAATGTTATAATCTGATAGGTTAGAGAATATAACTGATGTGTCAACTGTCAACACCAGCTTATGAAGCTGATGTGTCACACCATACGAGCAACACATCATTTTCTTTTTTTATTAATTATTTATTTCAAAGTTATTCTGTCATTCTTATTATTGTTATAATAGGACTCAGACCAGATGTATTTCAAGTAAATTTAAATTAAATTTCAAATTTATAACTATATATTGAAAGTAATAAAATAGGTGCAAATATATACTAAGAAAAAAATTATAAATTATCTCAAAAGAAATAAAAAACATAACCATCAAATGAAAACTTATAATAAAACATCTTATGGCAAAAAGACTCAACTCTAATTTAAGTACTGTAACTCAAGTACTGCATTGACATTCCAATTTCCAAACTCCTGTCGAAAACTCGAGATAATCTAGAGCTTAAGATGGAATCACGATAAGAATATTGCGCAAGGTTCTACTAGCTTTTGGCTACTATACTAGATATTGTCTAGATCCATAACCCATTCTTACCAAAAACAACAACAAGATCATGCAGCTCTAGTGTATAACTCCTTTAAAATGTTTATGAAATGAAAAGAACAAAATCACACATTCTTTTAGATATGTTAGCAAATAAAATGTATATGGAAAATCAAAATGAAAAACTATACAACTAAGTAAATCACACTTCCAATGAATTCACTAATAAAAGAAACAAGATTTTAACCGGCAGTGGACAATTTTTATAATAATTATTAAGAAAAATGTATGTTTTGATTAATATATAGATTTTATAATTTTAGATGAATTGTATTTTTGTATTTGATACCGGTTATGATTGGTGTAACACCTTTTGTTACCTTGTTTGATATCAGACGAAAATATTAGTAGTGCAATCCTTAAAAAACTATATAATCATATTTATGTAAACTTAACATTTTCCATAATATGATCCCTAAGAGTTAAAATTTTGTTTATCAAGTTAAAAGTATTTAGAATACTAGGTTTTGAACCCATCAAACTCCAAGAAAAAAATCATTTCTTTTCTCATAAAAATAAAAAATAAAATAAAAAATTAATGAAAGAATATCAACTCATCTATATAATCATACACAAAAATATGTTTTACACCTCATAAGAAATAAAAAGAAAAACGTAGATAGATAAGATAATTTATGTTGTACATCAATATTTATAATATTTTAAACTTTTAAAATTTAAAAATTATAATATTTAAAAAAATTTTAAAAGCTAAGAACTTTTAAAAGTTTTAATATTTATAATATTTAAACTTTTAAAATTTTTAAATATTATAATATATATATTTGAAACCTTTTAAAGTTTTAATTTGATCAAATAAAAAACTGTATCAAACCGAATAAAACTTTGAAACTTGGATGTCTGATAAATCAAGATTTCCTGCTCATTCGTTGTTGGAAGCATATTAATCTTATTTATACTGGTTCTGAACCATTGTCTAAAAATTTTATAGCCGATGTGTGATATTATTGTACATAGTTCTTTTATTTCCATAAATTTAAAATTTTTCTTTTCCTAAAAAATTCTGGAAATTTCAAACACAATAAATTGTAGAGTTTTATTATTACACTAAACTGAATGTTTAATTATTTAAAATCAATGCAAAAATATTAAATAAAAGTGTTGTGAATTCAGAAGATCAAAAGGTTAGGCCTAGGGAATTTCTCATGAAATTATAAAATATTAAATCAATAAATTAATTAAGGTTCAAGCAATTAAAATCAGATCTGGAACTCTAAACACAATTTGTAAAATAAATCAGTTCTCACTGCAAATATTTTCTAAATTCAAAACCAGAAAATCCAAATATCTTTGGAAAATTCTAGATTAAAAATCAGCTTTAAAATCAGGTTTAGATTGTTCACAAAATTACTAATTCAAATCTCTTTGTAAAAAGTAATTTTGCTCATCAATGGTTGAATCAGGAAAACAATTCTGTTTTCATATCAATTTATTTTCCTAAAATATTAATTCTAGGTGATCAAACAAGAATTAACGTGAAAAAAAATCAGAGATGAAGATCATAAAAGATTATGAACCCTAAAAATAACATATCTAATAAATCATGAAAACCCTGTGAAAAACCCTGAACCTAACAAGCAAACTACTCAGACATGTTTAATGAAGAACAAATCATAATTCTAAATAACATGCAATAGATATCAAAAGTAAAAGAGGGAGTTTAGAATTCTTCTCTCTACAAAAGAATTCAGATTCGTCTCTCCAAAAACTCTCAATATCTCTCTCTCAAAAAGCTGCTAAAATAAAACTTAAGAGTTTCTAAAACCCAAAAACAATATATATATATATCCTAAAACACGTGAGAGACTTGTGTTGCAATTATGGAAGACTTCGGACAAATTTGTAAAACTTCCAATTTTGAAGACTATAGTCGGATTGTCGTGGTGTCGACCGATGCTACTTTGGTGTCGGTCGACGCTGGTTACATGATCAGAATCCAAATTGATTTCTTCCGGTTAAATGCTGCAAAACCATCCAAATCGCTCCATTCGTGCAAAAATCATTAAAATCCTGTAAAAACTCTAAAACATCATTGTAAACAAATAAAAAAAAAGGTCTCAAAAAACACACTTATATCATGGTTAAAAACCATAAAAACCATGATATATCAGTTTTCCATATTAGTAACCTAGCTAATAATCATGCGTCAAACTGATAACAAAAGATAATTAATACTGAAATTTCAAATACAGTATATTACACATGAGTAAAGACATTAAAAATTTGCATAGAATACACATAATCAGAACTTAGAATTCAACGTTATAAATTAAAAAGCAGCATAGATTTCACATACAAAATGCGTCTTCTATCTTCTCGCCTTACGCCCATGTTCCTCAAGAGTCATCCTGATATTCCATCACATACTTTATATAATAGCGGCCAGCAAATTCACAGCTGAACATATAGTCAATATGTTCATTGAGTTATCCGAGTAAAAGGACATTTGCTATAGATTAATACATTCACAAATTCAAAACTATTTTAACACTTACTTGGCTTTGTGATTTTCCAAACTGTTAGTGTTTGGATTTATGTAGATCCTCGAGGACCCAAGGCAATTCACAATACATGATGTACCTATAAGTAATTACAATTGTTATCAGAAAGTTAGTAATATGTTCGTTTAATTTTGATAAGAGATTATAATTCAATATAAAGCATACAAAAAGAAACATACAATAAAACCTCTATAAATTAATAAACAATATAAATTAATAAATTTTGTTAGTCCGAAATCGGGACAGTGTAAGAATAGCAAAATTCGATAAGATAATAAAATAATAGTTTTTTTGAAATCTCCATGTAAAATATGATCCCTATAATATAATAAATTAATAATCATGTAAATTTATATCTACATATATATATGCTGAAATAGTAAAGTATGTTTCTCTTAATCCTCATATCTATAAAACAATTGCTATGTTGTATCTTCAAACTATAATGATATAAAATATTCTATAACATTTCATAAAACAGCTAAAACTTTTTAAAGTTTTCAATTTCTAAATATGCATCATTTACATTTTGATAGTTTAATAGACTATTAAAATACGATAATTGATATTCTTATTCATAAATTTGAATATTTATGTCATGTGTATAAGTGAATTTGTCTATAATATTTGTAATTTATTGTCAACAATATTTTTTAATTATTTCAAACTCAATTCCAATACCATAAAATTTACAACATCCAAAATTCTAATCTTATTTTGCATAACTTGTTTCAATTCATAATTTTTAAAAAATTAAACAATTAAAAATATACCTATAAATTAATAATTATTATTTTGTAGTGTAAATTAATAATTATTGATTTATTGATAAATTAATATCACTATAAATTAATAAAATGTCTTGGTCCCAACATTATTAATTTATAGAGGTTTTACTACCTTCACTATCACCAAATTTCCAAAATCGTAAAACATAGAACACTGGCTCGGATTTATATATGAGATGGCATCCGTTTAATCTCCAGTAATACATGAACTTTGAAGAATAATCTCTTCTTACACAACACTTAAGTGTCTTATACTCTCATTCCTATAGTTATAGTTTAAAAACTAAATTATGATTTTTATCTAATTATACTAAGTGTCGTTGATGCTTTTTAGAGATTCATACGGGAGAAACATAAGATCAGCTAAAATTTATTACCTACCATTCAGAAGAGTGAAAACTACTTCATTATTATCGTTGATCATCCCAATTTCAGCATTGGCAATCCCACCAAGGCTTGTTTTGTCCACAATATCAATTACACAGCCAAATACATCTATTTTGCAATAAACAAAATTTTTCTTTAAATTGATATTAAGAAATAATTTGAAAGTAATACTGAAACGATTCCAACAACTCGTTAAATAAAAAAGAACTAACTAAAAGATGATTCGTCAATCGATCTTCCTTTATTTATGTCTTCAAAGTCTTTGAAACAAAATAAAATTTTCGGACTCATACCTGCAAAGTCTTTGAATGAGAAATTTTTTTTTTCCTCATTTTGTTTTTTATTGTCATATTTTTAAATATTTTTGAAATAAATTTATTTGTTTGAGTTACGAATAAGCTTGGACCATGGTCTACGTGTAAGGAATGTTTCTACCTAATTGTATTTTGGTTTCATCGAGTTTTTGTTTTTATTTATATGACTCATAGTTTATTGATTCTGTGTTAAAATGTTTTACAATTGAGCATAACAAGCATGAGTCAAGCGATAAAGTGGTTGCTAACTTTTGTTAAGCCTCAATTTTGTTGTCTTCTCAATTTAATCGCTGATTATTGTTATTTTTGTCAATTTAGTTCCGCGCTACCCTTGAAGCAAGAATTAACTACAATACTAATTTGGGTCAGTTAACAAAAAAAGTTGGTGATTAAAATGCATTGTTAATAAAAGTTAGTAACTTCTTCAACATCGAAATGTTGGTACGTGCGTTTTTCTTTAACACTCTTTCCTTTACTTTATGAAAATAAAATAATGCTAAGAGTATTTGTTAGATAATGTATAGTACAAAAAAGAAAATTAACATTTTATTGTATATAGTCACAAACTTCGGAATCAAATCCCAACTATTTGTCAAACGTTTTTTCATACCTATACTATAATGTTATGCAAATAGCAATCTGACTCGTGTTAAAATTCAAATTAGCTATCTGAACTATATGAAATGTTGTCAATTTCAACATATGTTCTAACAGTGTTAAGCAAGATTTAACAGTGATGAGTCAAAATACTCGTGGCGTCCATGTGGCAATGAGATTGACTATGTCCAAAGAATACAATGCCCAGCTGCGCAATCTCTTAGTCGTTGGTTAAATTGGCTCCACATCAAAACATTATCGACACCAAATGGATCTTCCGACTCAAATTATACCTACCGGATGGCTCTATTCATAGACACAAGGCACAACTTGTCGTGAAGGATTACAATCAACTCAAAGGGATCAATTACAATGAAACATCCAGCCTTGTCATCAAATCCACCACAATTCAGATTGTCTTCTAAACAGTCGTCGCCTGCAACCAGCCAATCAAACAACTTGATGTGAATCATGCCTCTTTACAAGGAACACTTGATGAGGAAGTATATATCTGGCAGCCTCAAGTTTTTGTTGATATCAATCTCCAAAATCATGTATATCGTCTCCATAAGGCTATCTACTGTCTCAAACAAGCTTTCGCGCATGGTACCAAGAACTCAAAACTTTCCTCCTTCAAACTGGTTTCACGAACTCCCTAACTGATTCTTAGTTATTTATTTTGCATCGTGGAAAGAGTTTAATTTACCTACTTGTCTACATGGATGACATTATTGTCACCAGCAATGACATGGTTCTCCTTAACCTTACACTTCAATCGTTGTCAAATCAGTTTAGTATCAACGATCCGGAAGACCTCCATTACTTCCTTGGCCTTGAAGCTCACCGCACCAACAATCGCTTACAACTCACTCAACAGAGGTACACCCTCGATCTTCTCACTCACTATAATATGCTTCATGCCAAACCGGTGAGCACACCCATGGTCGCCTCTCCCAAAATCACTCTATTTGTTGGCACACTTCTCTCTGATCCGTCCAAGTATCAAACTGTGATTGGTAGTTTGTAGTATCTGGTATTTACCAAACCCGATATCTCATACATGGGGAATCGCCTATCTCATTTCATGCACAAACCAACCTCTGAGCACTGGCAGGCCGCAAAATGCCTTATGCGGTACCTTGCCGGAACAACCACATATAGTATCTTCTTTCACAAAAACAACACCACCACCATCCATGCATTCCAATGCTGTCTGGGCTGGCGATACTGATGATTACGTCTCGACACATGCACATATTGTTTACGTAGGTCGCAATCCCGTCATGGCCCTCTAAAAAGCAAAAAGGAGTCGCGCGATCCTCCTCAAAAGTTGGATACCATTCCATGGCAACCACGTTTGCTTAGGTCCATTGGATTTGTTCTCTCCTCACTTAACTTCGTGTCAAGTATCCTCTTCCACCGGTCATCTATTGCGAAAATGTTGGCGCCACTTGCTTGAGCGCTAATCCACTGTTTCATTCCTGGATGAAACATTTGACCCTTGACTACCACTTCATTCGCAATCAAGTGACCAACGACACTAGGTCTGGGCTTCCGGGTACCTGTTCAGGTTTGGATCAGGTATTTTGGATTTTTGGATTTAGAGGTAGAGGACCCCCTAGACTTCAGATTCTCGTCGGGTTCGGTTCATGTATTTTGGGTGCGGATTCCAATTACGCGAAGTTCATAAAACTCAAAATTTTAGTATCCAATTTAGTCTAAATTATTCAAAAATACCCAATTTATCTAAAAATTTAGAGTATTTTTATCCAATTTTACTAGAAAGTAGTTTAAACACTTAAAAATGAATAAATATCTAAAAATCTGAATATTTTGGACACTTACATTATTAAAATTATGAATATTACTATTCTATATTAATAATATGTATATATTCGAATACGCGTTCGAATTTCGGTTCGGATCGGGTTTTCAGATATAGAGATTTAATACCCGTTTGGGTATTTTACAATTTTGGATACATGTTCGGGTTAGGTTTTTTGGATCGGTTCGGATCCGTGTATTTTGCCCAGGCTTAAACGGCATCCTTCGTGTTGCTCATGTTTCCACAAGAAATCAGCTTGTTGATGCTTTGACGAAATTGTTAGCTCGTGCCTCATTCACTACACTATCATCCAAGATTGGTGTCCTCAAGTCCCCACCATCTTGAGGGGGTATATAGAGGAAACATATCATTCCAAATATGTAATGTGTATATTTGTATTTATATTATTAACTCTAGTTTCCATAGAGCTCCTCATGTATAAATACTCTTATAATATATTGAATATTTACATGGATGATCAGCATCAGCGATCGAATCCTCTGTATCGAGAAGAGAGCTTCTTTTATTACAAAAGACATAAAGATAACGAGAGGATTAGATTTTGTTTTTTTTTTTGTTTTTTTAAGAAGAAGAAAAACAGAGATTTCTGATTTCTCAAGACGAAGAGAATGCGTGTGAGACTCTGAGAGTATTTTATAAGCAAAGGTTGGATTTGAAGAAACAGAGTGCCTATAACAGTTACAAGTTGTGGCTGAACATGCTTGAAGGACTTCAGACGAAGCGGGAAAGTGTCAAGTGGTATCTACCAGCACAACACATTGGAGATAGTGCATTACATCAAATATGGAGATGGGGAGCGTGCGCGAAAAAGGTGTCAGCCTAAAAGATGTTCGTTGGAAGCTACAAACAAGTGGGTTGGTAAAGTCAACATGATGATGATGAACTTCTCAGGACCTACTGGATAAAGAGTGGTGTTGTGAAGGACATGAAACATTGTAGGACTTTCTAGATAAAGAAGAGTATGGTGAAGATTGTTGAAGTCTATATAAGAGAAGGAAATACATCTTATTAGGGTTAGCACTTTAAGCAGAGAAAAGTGTGAGTTTAGAATTAAGCAAAGAAAAGATATTGCTTGAGGGTTCTGATATGTATATATTTTACACTCTTTCATCATGCATTTGTTATTCATTTTGTTCTCTTAACTCATTGTTTTGCATTGTTTTTAGTCTCTTTTGCATAATAATACATATCTAGGTAGTCTTTGCATTGGTCTTGCATACATCTTGCATATTGGAGTTATTTCAGGTGTTTAGGAGATGTCCAGACTGTTGGAACTGAATGGAAGTTGAGACATGTGGCTCGACCAAGCATGCTCGGAATGGACGTCATGTGACTCGACAGACATCCGACTTGGACGCGCTCCCAGGAAGAAGCACCAGCATCCCACTCGATCCATCATGCCTGGAATGGATGTCATCAACACTCTCGGAACCGTCGATCGAGCCACCCCGTTCGAGCCGTTCCACTGGATTGGTATTTAGCTTTTGACGGCTTCATCAAAGTTATAGAGAATTGAGTCATCTTTCCAATGTCGTTTGGTTCAAGCCAATCGGAGGTGTGGTTCAAGAGTTATCATCGCTTTAGTAGATGCGTATACACCCAGCTCGAGCTGCTGCCCGTCGACTCGACCCTCCAGCTCGAGCCGCTGCCCGTCGCCTCGACCCTCCATCACCCATTCGAGCCACCCGCTCGAGCCAACACCATCACCCACTCGAGCCACCACTTGTTCGCACATGTCAGGAAGACGTTCTGTCTCAAACGCTCTATCTTGTCGTTTTAGTTTTAGGGCTTCCCATGTTGGACCACTATATATACATTTTGTTAAGTCTTTGCTGAGACATCACATCTTTTATCTCATTCTCGTTTTGTTCTTAAGGTTCTACCTAGCCACCTAAAACGTTTTGAGACTTTGTATCCAGATATCTTTTAATCCGTTTAGTTTTTGCATTTGATTTCTTCTACAAAGTTGTTCATCTCATTCTTGTCTATCTTATTATGCTTTGTTCAATTTTTTCTGGATTTGTGTCTTGGGTGATGATTTCCGGATCTGAGTAGTGCTAGAGTTCTTGGGGATGGGATAGACTAGGTGGAGGATCTTAGGATGTAGAGTGTTTAAGCTTTGATTTTTATGATTCCCTTCTGAACTAGTGTTAGAAATGCTAGTATCTATTTGATCAATTGGAACTAGGTTCGAGACATTTCCACACCCAAAAGGTGTTTGATGAAATGTCTGACCAACTAGTGCCAGAGACTTACGTTCCTAACCTACGAGATTAGTTGTCTAGGATGTTTGTTGACATGAACGAACTTGTTTGTCATGCCTACTCAACCATGTTTCTCTAGCGAGAGCTGGATATGGAAGTGGTTGAGTCTGAGTAGCTTTTGCCAAGAGATTGGATTAGCTAAGTTTAGGGATAAATCACTTGTGGCATGTTAAACACTCTGTAGACTAGAATACTCCACCGACATCAATTACTCCCATCCTTAGGACTTCTATCTTTTTGATTGATATTACATACTTGAGACTGTTTCGTTTGTTCATGCTTAGAATCATTTTCGGTTTCACTTATTCTTGTACGCTTCTTGTCACACATTTTCGTTTCTAATTCTGTGATTTATTTTCGTTTTGCATTCTGATCACTCTAGGATTGTTAGACATAAAAACACTCTTTTTGATTTGGCTCAACTTGTGATTTCTTGATTGCATCTTATTGTTAGTAAAGTTTCCCAACTGGATTGACACCTTAAGTATTACAACTGCATAAGGTTAATTGAACCTACTAGGATAGACACACAAAAATCCTAGTATCAGGTTTGTTGGTGAGTTAATAAACGAGAGCGCATAGCTGTTGTTGTGCAAGTAATATTGGGTAGACTAGGAACAATTCAGTGGCTTCTCTCTAAGATAAAGTTTTTTTGATCTCTTTCTCCTTCTCCTTCACACCAAAATCAACCAAGGCTCTCTCTCTTTCTCTGAGACTCCCAACATCGACACTTCAGCAAAAGAAAGGAGGCGACACTTTCAAAAATTCAGGGCTTTTGGTTTAATTAGATTAAACCAAGTTTTAATTAAACCGAAATTAATTAAAATTCCACTACTCTGGTTTAAACAACACAACCTAAAATATAATCCCGGAACACAGATGTTACACTGATCAAACACCCTAATTAGTGGAAATCATGAAGTACGATTCTATATCTCATCTTCATCCCGACAGGACGAGATGGTGTATCTACGCCAAGGTCTTAAATTCTTGGTATGTCAACGAATTCTTCACAAAACGGGTTCTTCTTCTTGTGGATGAAAAGGTTAGAGTAGTTAATAGAACGAGAATTCTACTTATGTTTGATTTAAAACAGTTCTTAAATCATAGTTTTCTTACACAATGTTTATCAATTTTGAAGGGTGACACAATTGAAGTTTCCTTTATACCAACTACACTACTCAAGCTCCGGAAGTACATCTACGAGGATGAATGGTATGATATTAGGAATTTCAAAATCATCAATCCAACCCTCAAGGAGAGGAATACCCATCATCCTTATCAAATCAAGTTTACGGATGAAACAACCATGACTCTAAAGGAATCGATAAATTCCAAAAATTATTTCCGATTCGAAGATTTGGATGATATTTTACGAGGAAGAATCCACCATATCATCTCTTTTGGTACGTTTTCCTTAAATTAGTTTTAAATATATTAAGTTGAACTCCGTGAATTTAGGTTTTTGATATCCTTGTGTTGAGAAATCTAGAGTCTTTTTAGGAAATTTGGAACTTTCTGTAATGGTCCCTTCCATAGAAAAATACAAATTGAACTTTAATACTAAAATAGTTATATGTGAGTGTTAAATAGTTTTGGAAACATTCATTTATTTCAATGTAAAGATAATTTCTGACTTTTTCTCAAAATAGATGTTTAAACTCTGTTAATATAGTTATGAAATCTTTGTGTTAAGGAATCTTGAGACTTTTTAGGATATTTGGAACTTTGTGTATTGGTCCCTCCCATAGAAAAGTACAAAAAGAACTTTTTACCAAAATAGTTGTATGTAGATGATAGATTTTGGAAATGTTCATTCATCTCATTGGGGAAAAATATGACTTTTTGCCACAATAGATGTTTGTAGATGTGTAGTAGCTGTGAAGGACAACAGAGATCATTATAATGAAATTGTCTTCACGCTATTAAATGGCAGGTAAAATACATTTATTCCACCTATCATGTTACTAAAATTTAGAGTTTGACTATTTCATAAAATGTTTCGACTATCTACATTTGAAGGAATAAAACTATCAAGTGTCGTGCAGTAAGCGACTGTGCTACCTGTTTTATGTGTTTATGTGAGGCATTTGGATGCCATCTCACATATCATACCGAACCGGTGTTTTGTGTACTGCGTTTCTGGAAGGTATATGAAGGTATGTACTATTAATAACACTCGCTTGATTGATCAAATGCTAAACACTATGTGGTATAATCATTTACCAAACTTTTATACCTCTTAAAACATCGTTAGGTAAACCGTGTATTGTAAACACACTGGCCTCCTCCAAGATATTTATAAAACCGGAGTTTGAAGGGCTTGAGCATCACAAGGCCATGTAAGTTTTGAATGTTCATTAATATCAAGTAGTGTATCATGCTAGGGTTTAACTTATGAATGTGTTTTCTATATCTTCAGCTCGGAATTTGCTGGACGTTATTACATAAATCATGTAATGGAGCATGAAGGAGAAACTACATGGACGTAAGCTGAAGGCACATTAGTTTTCAAATTTTGTGTATATGCAAACTTGATAATATGTTGAATGTTTGTATGATCAAGTACTAGAAACCCTTATATGGGTTGCTTTCTATATTAGCTTAATGGACTAAACGAAGGAATTCAATTAGAATATTAGTTCATATATTTTTAGATCAAAGAATTAACCAAATAACATTAGTTCATATATTTATAGACAAAAAAATAAACTAAAGTACATTAGTTCATTGATTTCAGAGATCAGAATGATCTCCTTTCCTATATTATTCTAATTAAAATTATTCATAATGAATGTATTGGGCTTATTAAATACTTGAAATTTTGAAAATGGGCCTTTAAATCTTAATAAAGATATTGCATATGTAGAATACTATAGTAAACATCTTATTGAGTTCTTTTATTTGTTTCCATTTTAAAAAATGGAATTGAGAAAATTTAAACATTAAAAAAGAAGAAAAAATTATTTTAGTATTTTAGAAAATAAAATTAAATTTATTTTCTATTAAATTCCTGCCCGCACAAGCGTGCGGGTAACTCTCATAGTAATTCATACATCAAATAGTATTGTGTCACACCTTACCGACGGAATTGAACATTTAAGTAAGAGATATCGTTTATTATTTTCAAAATAGTAAGAGATACATGCTTTATTATTTGAAAGTGGTAAGAGTAAGAGATAATCATTTTAATTTTGTTTTATAAGTAGTAAGAGATATATCATTTATACTCTAGATAAGTAACTTTGGTTCCAGCTGCTACACTTGGAAGTTCACGTTCGATTTGTACTTCGCACCGGGTTGCCAGCCGACAGGAATGACATCGGTAGCCACAACAGTCTGGCCGGACTCCAGCGAAGTCACTCGGAGAGACAGCGGTGCCCGCAAAGGTGACGACACTTGAAGCTTCCACACAGCGCCCCATAAGTGGCTCATAGACATCCACGTATCAGAATCTAGAGCTTGTTTGATTTCGACTTGGCCAATTTCTCCGTCTCCATACGCAACCAAAGCCGCGAAGTAGTGGTCGTTTGAACCTTCTTCCACTCGAAACGTTACCGTTTCACCAGCAAAGTTGCACTCAACTCTACACACACATCAGTGGAACACAATAAAAAAAAAACAAGTAAATACATAAACCTAAGTAATCATGAAATATACTCATCATATAACTTGTTAATGTCAAATCCTTAATTAGATACATACTTTTTGTAAAGAATCTCCAAAACACCGGCATTGCGAAGCTGACTACCTTGACCAGAAATCGCCATGGCCCCAAACGCTGTATCACTCAAATCGAAATGGACCGATTCTCTATAGCAATCAAGACATGCGTCTGTAATCACTACCGTAACCGGATCTTTCGAACACTCCGAGTTCGAAGTGCATTTAATCTGTACGTACACATATGATCAGTATATATAAATATTTCATTTTAAATCTCTTCTGCTTAATCAATTGTAATTAGTAACCTGGTAACATGCGCCACATCCTATCCCTGACTTAAACAACGAAGCACCTCCGGCTGATACCATGCTCGAAAACGGAGGTTGTGCTACAGCGGTTCTATAACCACAAGCTCCAGCTTCATTATAATCAATATATATCGTGGTTAGTACGTAATTAGTTAAATATATAGCTCGCATAGTTACTTGCTTGTTTATTTAGAGATGTAATTGACATATATAACGCATGTATTATGTATATATATACCGTCGCTTCCGTATCCGTTGGGCTCGCCATAAAACGTAGCTGCAGCGATAGACCAATCAGAATCGTTGGTCGTGACGGCTGAAACGTTGAGTTTCTTGGGGCTAAAGCAATGAGTTAAGTTTGAGAAATGACAAGTTAGAGCAAAGAGCAAGGTCACGATCATGTAACGTCGTTCTACAACAACAATTGCCATTGTGGTGATAATAGTAAGTAGCTAATAAGGATGAATTGTGCTACGTACGTACTTACAGTAATTTATAGATTGATCGAATCCCGTGAAAGACTCATAAATACGCCCAAGTGTTTTAATCCATGTGCCACGTTGTGTGAAAAGTAATACTATAAGCCACGTGAAGTCTTTCGAATTTGGTTTTTTTTTTTTGCTTGTACAAGGGCCAAGGGGTCCAGTGTGACGGTTATTTTACGAAGATGAGTCATCATCCTGTGTCGTATTGCGAATTCGCCATAATAATTCTTCTTCGTTTCCCCTAAACCAAGGTAATTTGCAATGATATTGATGGTGAAATTTGTACGTTATAGTAGTGTAGCCGTGAATGGTAGTTTGCTTGGTCGTTGAATCCTAATCGCACGGTTGAAAACATGCATATGTACAAACTTGTTTAACGTGTTTGAAAATAATCGCAGAATTTTTAACGTAATTTGGCGTAAATCAGGTTTGTCATGACGATTTACAGATACAATTTTGTTTTCATAAAATAAAAACATCAAGGTCTAATGAATTATGTTATCAAGCTAAAGTTGTATTGTATATATATATATACACATATATAAGTGATACACAAACAATTATGTTTATTATGTTACAGTATAGAGAACACCACACAACAAATAACACACTTGGAATGCGCCAAACAAACGCTTTAATCAATCTTATATAAAAACTCTCGTTTCTTACATGACTTGAAACTAGGCTCACTCTCCTATCTATCTAACACACAACCTTGAAGGTTTACAATTCTCACAACTTTTATCCCACGAGTGCTAACTCTTTTTGCTGCTGGCCCTCGTCTACTTATACCCGCACAAATGATTTCTAACCTAAATCCTTGTGCATCCTAACTAAAAGGAAATATTCCTTATCCCTAAGAATATATCCTTCCTTATCTCTTCTAACCAAATATACTCTCAATATCTTCGAGTATATCTTGATCTCTTCTTCCTTCCTTCTCACGCATCTTGTCACGGCGTCTCACAATCTTTCTCCACATCAGCACTTCACGCCACATCAGCATATCGACCTCTGAGACACTTCACAACCTCCTGTTATCTTCGGAGCTCTGACGTACTTTCAATCTCCCCCTTTTTGACTGAACTTGTCAAACAAGCACCCATTGCATTTAACCTAACAAAACAACCAGCAACAGCCAAAAGCGACACAACTGTGCCAACAGTGCATCACATCTCTAAAGCAACAAACAGTTAAACGATCAACGGATAATCATTAAGACCAATCAAATTATATGACAAATCCAAAACAAGTCTTAAAATCTAGTTAACCAGAGACATAAAACAAGTCTGAAAAAAAATAAAACTACAGAGAGCAAAAGCAAAAACAGCTAAAAGGACTCCCCCACAGCTCAAACTCCCCCTCAAGCTTCAGAATCAGACTCATCTCCTCCTGCTTGTTTGGCACGGATTAGTCAAAAATACCAATAAAAATAAGCCTAGGAAAATTTAGATGGATGAAACGCTAGGCCTAGGGAAATTCTCAGGAAATCATGGAAAATTAGATCAATTAATTAAGTAAGCAGGATTCAACAATTAAGCACCGTTCTTGAACTCTAAACAAAATTATAAAATAAATCAGTTCTCACTGCAAATATTATCTAAATTTAAAACCAGAAAATCTAAATCTCTTTGTAAAATTCTAGGTTAAAAATCAGCAATAAAATCGAGTTTAGATAAGTTCACAAAATTATTAAATCAAATCTCTTTGCAAGAAGTAATTTTGCTCACCAAAGAGTTTTGTCAGAAAAATCAATTATATTCTCAATTAATAATCCTAAGATCTATATCCAGATGACTAATCAAAGATCTAGCATTAAGAACAACCTATGATGAAGAACAAGAAAGATAATGAATCCAAACAATTAATCAATCTAACAATCCATGAAATCCCTAATGAGAAACCCTAAACCTAACAAGCAGATCTACTCAGACATAATTGTAAGAGCACAAATCATGAATAAAATAGATAGCATTAAGAGATTAACGGAAAAAGAAAAGGAGTTATGGATCAGGGAAAAATAAAGCTTAGGCCTAAACAATGACCATAAAAGTCCTATATATATTCCTAAAACACGTCCAGGAACTAATGATGCAAATATGGAAAACTTTTGATTTCTCTTCTTTGGCGATCGACACTATCAATTGCATCGGTCGATGCACTCTCTGAATTTGTCTCCCAACTTTGCAGCTTCAGCCTCAATGCTTGAATGTATTCCAAATCCTCCTATTTAGCTGCATTATGCTCCCATCCATGCTAAATCCTATAAAACCTGTAAAGACTCTTAAAGACTCTAAAAACACCAAAAATACTCTATAGATAAGACTTATATCATGGCTAAAAACACCTAAAAACCATGATATCTCAATTCCCCCACACTTAGCTTTTGCTTGCCCTCAAGCAAATCAAGAACTTAATATGTGGAAAAGGTTTGAAAACGCGTAAACTCCTTTTCTTCTTAAAGTATTGCTTAGCAGATAAATCCAAATCGAACCACCTTGTACTTCTCCGTTGACATTCGTAGCATCCCAAATTCAAACCAAATTCCACTACTTTCTCCATTAAGCCTTCATTGGTGACTCTCATCAATTTGATCAATGTCAAGAACCTTCTAGAATCATTCCCGTACTATACCATAACAAGCAAGATATAACCTTGTAAACATGTGGTACTCTTTGTCTCCCCCATACTTAGTCTATTTAATCTTCCTTTGAGATTTGCTTCATTTTTTAGCTATTTTTTTCTTTTTATAAAAGGTGTAGGCGAATAATAGGGTCATCGGTAATTTACCTACCCCTCGCTTCCAAGCTTTGTGTGATCATTTGAGTCAAGAGTAGAATAATGAGGTCACTGGTAATTTACCTCCCTCTCTAAACTGATCAAAATCATCTCATCTTTTATTCTCTCTTTTTTTTTTCTTAAGCAAAGCTCTCAGGAAAAATATTTTAAACTTAAACAAAGGAGAGGAGTACCAATTTTTTCTGAAATCCTACTTGTCAGGTATGAACAAGGAGTCAAGCTCTATGAACATCAATCTCTTTGATGAGGTAAAAAGAAAAGCGCAGAAATTACCTCAGGCTTTTGTGGATTCTGTTGGATACTAAAAAGAAAAATCACAGTCCCCAACAAATTTTGACTCAATAATACAATTTTTTTTCGACTGACTCTCAAAAACATAAACGTAGTTAGTAACTGGCTCCCCCAGACTTAAACAACACTGCCCCCAATGTTATCAAGTAAGAGATTGGCGAATAAAATAAAAGTAAAAATAAAAATAAAAATAAATCAAAAAAAAAGGAAAAAGAAAAAACCTACCAGTGGGTTGCCTCCCAATAAGCACTTGTTATCAGTCATTAGCTTGACTGTGTCGGATTTCAGGTATCTGGTGGATCGGAACATGGCAATGAATGCCTTTCAGAAGAATGTCTCATCATCCATGGGGGGGTATAAGCTTTAGTTGGATGAGGTGTGCCAAGAATGTGAGGAGCATGACCAGGGTGGGACAGAGGTATGGGTGACATTCTTTTATGTCCTGCAAAATCATCAATAGAAGAAACAAGTGCTCTACGATAATCTCATGGCTTGGTTAACTGCAAAACAGTTTTTGTACCTTTGAAATTCTTATTGATGAATGGAGAAGGTTGGGGTGAAGAAGATGCATACCTTGGCCTTACCTGTGGGTTCTTGACTGTGGAATGATGAGATTTCAACTTTACAACTGGTCTAGGACTTGCAGCTAAGGAATCAACTCGAGAATCTTCGGTTTTAGACAAGTCTAAGTCGACTCGTGGAGGTGTGTCGATCGATGCAACAGCTGCATTGATCGATGCAACAGCTGCATCGATCGATGCTAGGCCTGCAACTCGTTTTTCTTTAACGATTCTACAACTAACCTCAGCAATCCGTGTTTCAAATACAAAAACGCCATCTACCAGCGACTTGTCATGGATCAGAACCTCATCATGATCTCTAGTACTAATTAGATGATCTCCACTCCAATCTTCAAGCTTAACAGTTTGCTTACTCACTTCCTCAATAGGCTTTAACTCTTTGACATACCCAGCAGTAATGTCTCCAAGAAGCTCAATGATCAGATCATCATCAGAAGGAATTTCCACAGAAAATGTCTGACCATCAATAGTGGGAGCTCTTTTCAGCTTGTCCATCTCAAAGTTCATGACCAAATCATCCACATTCATAGATATATGTCCCTTCTTTACATCTATGATAGCACCAGCTGTAGCCAAGAATGAGCGTCCTAAGATGAGAGGATCACTAGGGTCTTTTTCATATTCCAACACTACAAAATCAGTGGGAATCATGCAATCTCCAATCTGAATCGGAACATCTTCTAAGACACCTTCAGGAATCCTTCTAGATCGATCAGCTAAGATAAGAGAGATCTTAGTTGGCTTGAAATCTGTCATCCCAAGTCTCACAGCAACAGAATGTGGCATTAAATTGATACTAGAACCGAGATCACAAAGTGAGTGAGCAAACCTTCCTGCAGAGATAGAGCAATCAAGTACAAAGCTTCCAGGATCTGGTAATTTCTCTGCAATTCTACTCTGAATCACTGCACTCACTTTCTCAGATACAACAACTTTCTCTTTCCGCTCCTTCTTCCTTTGTGGGGGATGATTCAACAAGATTGAGCTGACATCCTTGGTTAGCAAAGCTCCTTCCTCAGGACTTAAACCATTAATGACCATCCTCTTCACATATCGCTTAATCCCAGGAGAAAAATTGACTGCATCTATCAAAGGCATCTCAATCATTACCTTGTCCATCATAGCCTTGCATCTAGCTTCCTCAAACTCCTACTTAGACCTCCTAGGCTTAGGAAAAGGGACCTTGGGCTTATAAGCTTGTTCTGTAGCGATTGATGGAACTGGAAGAGAAACCGAAGCTGTTCGTGGGGGTGTCGATCGTTGATGATATGGTGTCGATAGACGCTTGATTTAGTTTGCATCGATCGATGCGCTTGTGTAGTGTCGATCGATGCTGGATCGACTAACATATCTTTGTCTCCTTCCTTCACCAAAATTGCATTACAAGTATGCTTGGGGTTCGACTTTGTTCTTCTAGAAAGAAGTTCATCTTGTCTTTTAACAAACCCAGCTGTCTGAATCACTTGATTCTCCAGCTTCTTGACATGAGTGTTTAATGCATCAAACTTCACA
Organism: Camelina sativa; assembly: GCF_000633955.1. Classification (NCBI taxonomy): domain Eukaryota; kingdom Viridiplantae; phylum Streptophyta; class Magnoliopsida; order Brassicales; family Brassicaceae; genus Camelina; species Camelina sativa. The sequence continues at coordinate 21,625,878 of NC_025694.1, read as the reverse complement.
GTCAGCTCAGTGTATACATAATCAATCTTCCCATTAAAGTCTACTGTTAACTTCTGTTGACCTTCCAAAATCTGTCCAATCATTGATTCCATCTTGCTCTCTGAATTGGGTGGAGGGAGGGGTTGGTAAGAAGAAGAACCATAGTTCCTAGTGAAGTTGTTGCTTGGATTTTCTGTGAATGAATTCTTCTGACCAAATCTCTGATTTTGATACCTAGCTCCTTACACAAAGTTGACATCTTCTTTTGTAGTCTCTAGCTTTGGCTCAAAAGTCTCAACATCTTCAGCAAAATGAATTGACTTCTTCCCAACTAGAAGGTTGTGCACTGTATCCAACTTAGCATTTACTGCAGCAAACTAATTTGAATCATGGCCTTCATGTGCTCTTTTCCGCTCTAGGTCTGCATTCTTAGTACTGTTGCTTGAGGCTAGCCTTTCTATCAACTGTTCAGCTTCACTAGCAGCATTCAAAGCCATCTGATACCTCCAATCAATACCACTAAAAAAGATACTAATCAACTGCACCTCCGAGAACCCATGATGCGGACAGTCTCTCTGGTATGCTTTGAACCTCACCCATGCAGTTTTGTAAGATTCAGCTGACCCTTGTCAAAATGTGGAGAGCTTAATCCTCAGCTCATCGGACATCGCGTAGTTGAGGAATGCCACCTTGATATCATTCCAGGTCTTCAAAGATCCTGGTTTCAGCTGCCTTAGCCAATGAGATGCTTCCTCATCAATAGAGTAAGGGAAAAGCTTGCAGTAGAGATAGTTCTCAATGACTCCATTCGCCTTGATGCTTGTGACTATGTCCTCAAGGTGCTCAATTGGTTCTAGAGGCTTCTCATGTGGCAATTTTTAGAATGGTCTTTGTCCAACAAGAGCAAAGTAGGCAAGCTTCAACTCAAAATCATTCCTTGGGAATGGAGGAGGGACAATTGCTGAATGGTTCTCATAGAACAAGTTTGGTTTGTTGAAGTCCGCAAGAGTCTTAACAAGCTCTTCATTGTTATACCGTCGCCTCTGAACATTCTCCGCATCGGCTCTGGCATTGCATCGATTGACGCTAACGTTGCATCGGTCGATGCCCTCCTGGTTGCGTCGACCGATGCCATCATTGTGTCGGTCGACGCAACGTGCATTCTCATAGGCCATGACGAGTTCTTCCTGAATAAATCGTCCTTCAGCATCAAGTTTCTGGCCTTGCTCGTTGCGCACATTACCCTCTTGATCCTTCAAAACTCCAGCCTCATCCGGTCTTAATATGATTGGATTGAACATCTTTGCTGACTTGGCTGCTTTCTTGTTGTCACACTCTAGTTGTCCTAACTCTTGGTTTCTAAGCTTCACAACTGGACCAGTAGGATTTTTCCTGGTGCTAGGTTTAGGCATGTACCTGAAATATACAAGAGAAAAGAAACAAAAGCGTGTGAGTAAAATAGAAAAATAAAAAAAATTTAGACAAAATCAAAGACTTTAATCTAATGGTGAATCAAAAGAGTCCCCGGCAACGGCACCAAAATTTGATATGCTCAAATTTATCCTAGAGCTAGTGTCTCAAATTAAGAGATCAATTTTAGTACTTAGGAATCAAATCCACAAAGACTCTAGATTCACACAATAGATTTAATAATCTTTTCATTATGCTAAATAAAAATATTGTCATTAAATTGCAAGTTTAAACAGAAAATAAAAGAGTTGTAACATTTAGATTGATGAAACGATAGACCTAGGGAAATTTTCAGGAAATCATGGAAAATTAGATCAATTAACTAAGTAAGCAGGATTCAACAATTAAGCACCGTTCTTGAACTCTAAACACAATTGTAAAATAAATCAGTTCTCACTGCAAATATTATCTAAATTTAAAACCAGAAAATCCAAATCTCTTTGTAAAATTCTAGGTTAAAAATGAGCAATAAAATCAAGTTTAGATAAGTTCACAAAATTACTAAATCAAATCTCTTTGCAAGAAGTAATTTTGCTCACCAAAGATATTTGTCACGAAAATCAATTATATTCTCATATCAATTAATAATCCTAAGATCTAAATCCAGATTACTAATCAAAGATCTAGCATTAAGAACAACATATGGTGAAGAACAAGAAAGATAATGAATCCAAACAATAAATCAATCTAACAATCCATGAAATCCCTAATGAGAAACCCTAAACCTAACAAGCAGATCTACTCAGACATAATTATAAGAACACAAACCATGAATAAAATAGATATCATTAAGAGATTAAAGGAAGAAGAAAAGGAGTTATGAATCTTCTCTGAAGGAGTCTTGATTCTTCTCTCCAAAAGCTCTCTAAAAGCTCTTAGGGTTCTCTCTCAAAAGCTGCAGGGAAAAATAAAGGTTCGGTCTAAACAATGACCATAAAAATCCTATATATATTCCTAAAACATGTCCAGGGACTAATGATGCAAATATGGAAAACTTCCGATTTCTCTTCTTTGGCTATGCATCGATCGACACTATCAATTGCATCGGTCGATGCACTCTCTGAATTTGTCTCCCAACTTTGCAGCTTCAGCCTCAATGCTTGAATGTATTCCAAATCCTCCTATTTAGCTCCATTATGCTCCCATCCATGCTAAATCCTATAAAACCTGTAAAGATTCACAAAGACTCTAAAAGCACCAAAAAGACTCTATAGATAAGACTTATATCATGGCTAAAACCACATAAAAATTACGATATATCAATTTCCCCAGAGTTAGATTTTGCTTGCCCTAAAGCAAATCAAGAACTTAATCTGTGGAAAAGGTTTGAAAACGCGGAAACACCTTTTCTTCTTGAAGTATTGCTTAGCAGCAGATAAATCCAAATCGAACCACCATGTACTTTGCTGTTGACATTCGTAGCATCCCAAATTCAAACCAAATTCCACTACTTCCTCCATTAAGCCTTCATCAGTGGGTCTCATCAATTTGATCAATGCCAAGAACCTTCTAGACTCATTTTGTACTATACCATAACAAGCAAGATATAATCTTGTACAACATGTGGTACTCTTTCTCTCCCCCAGAATTATTATATTTAATCTTCCTCTGAGCTTTGCTTCATTTTTTATTATTTTTTTCGTTTTATCAAAGGTGTAGGCGAATAATGGGGTCATTGGTAATTTACCTACCCCTNTCTTAGGGTTCTCTCTCAAAAGCTGCAGGGAAAAATAAAGGTTCGGTCTAAACAATGACCATAAAAATCCTATATATATTCCTAAAACATGTCCAGGGACTAATGATGCAAATATGGAAAACTTCCGATTTCTCTTCTTTGGCTATGCATCGATCGACACTATCAATTGCATCGGTCGATGCACTCTCTGAATTTGTCTCCCAACTTTGCAGCTTCAGCCTCAATGCTTGAATGTATTCCAAATCCTCCTATTTAGCTCCATTATGCTCCCATCCATGCTAAATCCTATAAAACCTGTAAAGATTCACAAAGACTCTAAAAGCACCAAAAAGACTCTATAGATAAGACTTATATCATGGCTAAAACCACATAAAAATTACGATATATCAATTTCCCCAGAGTTAGATTTTGCTTGCCCTAAAGCAAATCAAGAACTTAATCTGTGGAAAAGGTTTGAAAACGCGGAAACACCTTTTCTTCTTGAAGTATTGCTTAGCAGCAGATAAATCCAAATCGAACCACCATGTACTTTGCTGTTGACATTCGTAGCATCCCAAATTCAAACCAAATTCCACTACTTCCTCCATTAAGCCTTCATCAGTGGGTCTCATCAATTTGATCAATGCCAAGAACCTTCTAGACTCATTTTGTACTATACCATAACAAGCAAGATATAATCTTGTACAACATGTGGTACTCTTTCTCTCCCCCAGAATTATTATATTTAATCTTCCTCTGAGCTTTGCTTCATTTTTTATTATTTTTTTCGTTTTATCAAAGGTGTAGGCGAATAATGGGGTCATTGGTAATTTACCTACCCCTTGCTTCCAAGCTTTGTGTGATCATTTGACTCAAGAGTAGAATAATGAGGTCACTAGTAATTTACTTTCCTTTCTAAACTGATAAAAATCATCTCATATTTTATTCTCTCTTTTTTCTTTTTTTTTGTTTTCTTAAACAAAACTCTCAGGAAAAATCTTTTAAACTTAAACAAAGGAGAGGAGTACAAATTTTTTCTGAAATCTTACTTGTTAGGTATGAACAAGGATTCAAGCTCTATGAACATCAATCTCCTTGATGAGGTAAAAAGAAAAGCGCATAAATTACCTCAGGGTTTTGTGGATTCTGTTGGAAATTTGGATGTCTCTGGTTTACTGGTCAACCATTGGATTTTTCATTAGTCGGATTGTGGATTCAATCTGCAACATTAATCAACCAAGGCAGTATACTAAAAAGAAAAATCACAGTCCCCAACAAATTTTGACTCAATAAAACAATTTTTTTTTCGACTGACTCTCAAAAACAAAAACGTAGTTAGTAACTGCCTCCCCCGACTTAAAAAACACTGTCCCCAGTGTTATCAAGTAAGAGATTGACGAATAAAATAAAAATAAAAATAAACCTACCAGTGGATTGCCCAGATCGAGAAAACACACGTGAGAACACACGTGCACATATCCCTACTGACAGACATATGTCTGGACGGCTAGCTGTCAAATACAGCAGGCTCCCAATCATCCCTCTATATAATCTCTAATCTACATCATCTCCTTCTTCATCCTTTGATAGTTTGTCATTTGTGCCCATAGCGCTGCACTAACTCCTTAGTATTGGTTCTCTGAGATACAGAAATCCCATCAGCTGATTGTTCAACTTGCAATCCTAGAAAATATCTTAGCTCTCCCACCATACTCATTTCAAACTCCTGATACATGCTTTCCATAAACTGTTTTACCAGAGGTTGACAGGTGGAACCAAAGACAATGTCATCTACATAGATCTGAACAAACAACAGTTCGTTGTTGCTGTTAAGAAGAAAAGTAGTCAGCCTCTCATACCATGCTCTCGGTGCCTGTTTTAGACCATACAAGGCTTTCTTCAGACGGTAAACATGTTCAGGATGTTGTGAGTTCTCAAAGCCTTTTTGTCAACATAAACCTCCTCTTGTTGTATTCCGTTTAGGAAGGCACTTTAACATCCATCTGATGCAAGGTAAACTTAAGAGCGCACGCCATACCCAACATAAATCTGATTGATTCCAACCTTGCTACCAGATCAAAAGTTTCATCAAAGTCAATTCCCTCGATTTGAGAGTAACCTTGAGCTACCAACCTTGCTTTGTTCCTCACAATGTAGACACTAGCATCACTCTTATTCTTGAATATCCACTTCGTTCCTACTACATTGACGTCAGTAGAACGCTGAGTGAGTTCCCATACATCACTCCGTTCAAATTGTTCCAGCTCATCTTGCATAGCAGCAACCCAGAACTCATCACGAAGCGCCTCCTTGTGATTCTTCGGCTCGATAGAGGAAACAAAACACGGAAATTGAACTAAGTCAGAGTCCTGAGAGACCGACTTCGGAACTACAGCCTTTTGTTTCTTTCCTGGCAGCTGAAAAAAATCAATATGCTTTCCTCTGGTAACTCAACCCCCCCTGAATCGCACCTATAACATCAGTTTAGGAGTGATTCCGATGAACCTGAGAAGAGACAGGGACTGAATCCAGAGATGACACAGACCTGTCAGAGACAACACGACTAGAAGATTATGGCACAAACTTCTCATCATCAGTAACCAGGTCCTTGTCGGAGACGACATGCACCAATGCGACTCGTACAAATGAATTTTCGTCAAACACGACATTGACAGTCTCCTAAACAGATCGCATGCGTTTGTTGTAAACACGAAAGGCAATGCTATGTCCAGAATAGCCCAGAAAGATGCCTTCATTGCTCTTGGAGTCAAATTTACCCAACTGATCTTTATCATTCAGAATATAGCAGAGACATATAAACAATGGAAGTAATGCACGGTTGGAGACTTCCCTTTCCATAGCTCATAGGGAGTCTTGTTGGTCCCGGGGCGAACATACACATGATTGATGATATAACATGCTGTGTTCACAACTTCATCCCAGAACCGATGAGGAACCTAATTTCCATGCAGCATACCTCGTGCCATCTCTTGAAGCGTCCTGTTCTTACTTTCAACAACTCCATTCTGTTCTGGTGTTCTTGGTGCAGAGTATTAATGAGTAATGCCTTGATGCCCACAGAATTGGTCAAACTTGTCATTTTGAAACTCACCCCCATGATCGCCTCGAATGGTTTCGATCGAACACTTCTCACTCTTGATCTGCAAGGCAAGTATACGAAAACACTCAAGTGTATCAGATTTATCATGACGAAATCTTACCCAGGTGTAGCGAGTGAAGTCATCAACCATCACAAAGATGAATCGACGGCTAGATATACTCTGAATTTTGATAGGACCCATTAGATCCATGTGAACAAACTGAAGAGCACGACTTGTGCGAATGTCTGTTAAATACCCATGAGATGCCTTGATATGCTTGCCCTTGTCGCACGGACCGCATATGAAATGTGGATCACCCTTCAGTTTAGGCAGTTCACGTACAACTTCTTGGCTTGCCAACTCTAGCATTGTGCGAACATTCAAATGACTAAGTTTCTGATGCGAATAGCTCTGTGTTCAACTCAACAGTTGCTGGTCAACTACTTTACAGTCCTTCTTGGTAAAGGTAACATCCAAGCCTTCATCACACAACTGACTGACACTGATCAGATTGGCCTTCAAGGCATCAACCAAGAACACATCCTTCAGATGTGGTTGAGTGTCACCACTAGTTTCTCCATTTCCTCGGATTGTACCCTTTCCTCCATCTCCGAACGTGACTCTTCCACCAGCAAGATTTTCTATATGGGACAGATTGTCGAGAGCACCTGTCATATGTCTGGAGCACCCGAAATCAAAGTACCATTTAGCCTGATAAACCTCAGTTCTACCGGCTGTGTATGCCACATGGCAATACATATCATCTTTCCTAACATACCCCTGACTAACTCTTCTTACAGCTGGATAAAAACTGCCATGCTGCACCAGATTTGCCACACGGTTCTAAAACTTGTAGCACTGAGCCTTATAATGATTTAGATGACCACAATATCAACATCCTCTTCTTCTGCTGTGTATAACAGGGCGCTGAGCAGGCTGTTGATAACCGTGAGAACCATATGACTGTCTCCCCGACAACCGATGCTGCACACTCATTCGCATGTGATTCAGATTCACTTTAGCGAACTGATTACGTTGACAAGTTGATGTACTCGGAACCTGTACTTTCAGTTTTAGCTCAGACTTCTGCCCTCTAACGAATTGAGTAGACTTGTCAGAGTTGGTTCCTTGATAACCAAGACCCCACTTTACAGTGCTTGGTTGTCTAGTACTAAGTAAGGTATCCAGATCTTTAGTTCCCTTACTCAGCATCCTGATATTCTTCAGTTGTTCCTCCAATTGCTTCTCAAGACGCATAGACTTGGCCTTTTCTTCACTCAGTTTTTTAGAAAGCATTGCAACATTCATCTGAAGAGTATCTCTCTTGGCAGTCAGCTCGCTGTTGTCTTGAGTCTTTTGCAGCACTATCTTGATAAGAAGCCCTATCTGATCTTCCGTTGACAAGTCAGCCTCCTCTCCATCTGAGTCAGACTCAACCTTCTTGTCTAAGTCTTCTTCTAACAACAGAGCTTCGTCTTATTCATCTTCTTCAATGACTCCCAACAGAGCCACAAAAGTGTTCAGAATCTCACCTTTGTTGTCTTCTTCATTTGAATCACTTTCACTTCATGTGATGTAGGATTTCTGCTTGTTTCCTCGTGAAGGACAATCAGTCTTGGTATGACCATAAACCTTACACCCATAGTATTGCAGAGAGTTCTTACGTTTGTTGTTTGGACTTTCAGCCTTGTAATGCCCATACCCTTCACACTCAGCACACTGACGCTCCTGCTTATCACCTTTCCTGAACTCCTTATCAGAATCAGTATTTGTGAGTAGCGTTGTTTCCTTTCGCTGACCTCTCACAATCTCACGAAAGTACTTCTTAACTTACAGACCCACTTTTTCTTCGTCTGCAACCTCCTGAGATTCAACAAGTCTTTGTTCTTCTATAGCTTTGAGAGAAAATGATTTGCGTTCGTCTTCTCTTTCTTCTTTAGTTGCATTTCAAACGCCTGCATCATCCCAACAAATTGATTGTACTTGAGCTCATCAGAATTCAAAGACACATCTATAGCAGATCTGTGACGTTGGAACTTGTCAGGCAAACTTTTGAGGAATTTCTTCACCAACATCTTGTGCTTGTATCATTTTCCCAAAACGACAGATTCTGGTGCAATACCACTCAACCAACTACTATAATCTGCCAGAGACTCGGTTTCAGTCATTTGCAAGTTTTCGAAGTTAGATGCAAGATTGTCCAGCCTTGTGAGCCTAACTCTGCTTGTGCCTTTAAACGTGACGACCAGAATGTCCCATGCCTCCTTGGCTGATACACATCCTTGAACTTGGTTGAAGATGTCTCTTGGCAGAGATTTGAAGATGATTGTCATCGCCTGCGAGTTATGCTTGGATTCTGCCGTTTCTTCAGCTGTCCACTTCTTTCTGTGCTTAGGCACCAGTTCACCTTTTTCATTCTTCTCAGTAGGATGTGACCAGCCATCCTCCACTGCAAACCAGGTTCCATGTCGATGCTCGAGATGGCCTGCTTGATTGAAACTTTCCAGTAACCAAAGCATTCTGGATCCAGTTTCAATGGTCCTTGTAACACAACAAACTCCAGTGATTTCTCCATACCCTTGTCGAAAGATCTCACCTGTTGAAAAAGATACCAGAACTTTTATCATGTGTCCGCTCTGATACCAATTGTTACGGCATAGAGAACACCACACAACAAATAACACACTTGAAACGCGCCAAGCAAATGCTTTAATCAATCTTATATAAAAACTCTCGTTTCTTACAAGACTTGAAACTAAGCTCACTCTCCTATCTATTTAAAATAGGAAGAGTATGTAAAACATTGCTTTTAAAACAGAAGATTTACATTTTCCTAAAGTCCTACACATTCAACCATGGTGACTTGTTCTTCCAAAGATGGTTTTGGAACATATGCATGTTTTTATTGTTAACAATAAAATTTATGACGTTAAAAAAGTTTTAGTTACAAAATTCAGTCAAATACAAGTATAAATGTATAACTAAGGATGTACATTCATCTCAAAAATGAAATTTAAGATACAAAAATATCAAGTATGGGAAAAGAGTTGTAAAAACGTTGCTAATTCAGGTGTTAGTCGCTATATCGTCGCAAAACAGATGCATAACGGTCGCAACGTAGTTGCACAGTGGTGGCAAAGTGTTACTCTTTTGTAACTATTTGTTTTTAGTCAATTTAAATGTTTGATTTTCACACATAATGAGCTTATTTGCATCCATAAATCACTCATATTAGTAGTAAAGAGTATATAAAATAGGAAGAGTATGTAAAACATTGCTTTTAAAACAGAAGATTTACATTTTCCTAAAGTCCTACACATTCTACCATGGTGA
>NC_025694.1:21580379-21609272 GCF_000633955.1 Camelina sativa | reverse complement strand
CTCATATTTGTAGTAAAGAGTATATAAAATAGGAAGAGTATGTAAAACATTGCTTTTAAAACAGAAGATTTACAGTTTCCTGAAGTCCTACACATTCTACCATGGTGACTTGTTTTTCCAAAGGTGGTTTTGGAACATATGCATGTTTTTATTGCTAACAATAAAATTTATGACGTTAAAAAGGTTTTAGTTACTAAATTCAGTCAAATACAAATATAAATGTATAACTAAGGATGTATATACATCTCCAAAATGAAATTTAAGATACAAAAATATCAAATGTGGGAAAAGAGTTGTAAAAACGTTGCTAATTCAGGTGTTAGTCGCTATATCTTCGCAAAACGGATGCATAACGGTCGCAACATAGTTGCACAGTGGTGGCAAAGTGTTACTCTTTTGTGACTATTTGTTTTTAGTCAATTTAAAATTTTGATTTTCACACATTATGAGCTTATTTGCATCCGTAAATCACTCATATTAGTAGTAAAGAGTATATAAAATAGGAAGAGTATGTAAAACATTGCTTTTAAAACAGAAGATTTACAGTTTCCTGAAGTCCTACACATTCTACCATGGTGACTTGTTTTTCCAAAGGTGGTTTTGGAACATATGCATGTTTTTATTGCTAACAATAAAATTTATGACGTTAAAAAGGTTTTAGTTACTAAATTCAGTCAAATACAAATATAAATGTATAACTAAGGATGTATATACATCTCCAAAATGAAATTTAAGATACAAAAATATCAAATGTGGGAAAAGAGTTGTAAAAACGTTGCTAATTCAGGTGTTAGTCGCTATATCTTCGCAAAACGGATGCATAACGGTCGCAACATAGTTGCACAGTGGTGGCAAAGTGTTACTCTTTTGTGACTATTTGTTTTTAGGCAATTTAAAATTTTGATTTTCACACATTATTAGCTTATTTGCATCCGTAAATCACTCATATTTGTAGTAAAGAGTATATAAAATAGGAAGAGTATGTAAAACATTGCTTTTAAAACAGAAGATTTACAGTTTCCTGAAGTCCTACACATTCTACCATGGTGACTTGTTTTTCCAAAGGTGGTTTTGGAACATATGCATGTTTTTATTGCTAACAATAAAATTTATGACGTTAAAAAGGTTTTAGTTACTAAATTCAGTCAAATACAAATATAAATGTATAACTAAGGATGTATATACATCTCCAAAATGAAATTTAAGATACAAAAATATCAAATGTGGGAAAAGAGTTGTAAAAACGTTGCTAATTCAGGTGTTAGTCGCTATATCTTCGCAAAACGGATGCATAACGGTCGCAACATAGTTGCACAGTGGTGGCAAAGTGTTACTCTTTTGTGACTATTTGTTTTTAGGCAATTTAAAATTTTGATTTTCACACATTATTAGCTTATTTGCATCCGTAAATCACTCATATTTGTAGTAAAGAGTATATAAAATAGGAAGAGTATGTAAAACATTGCTTTTAAAACAGAAGATTTACAGTTTCCTGAAGTCCTACACATTCTACCATGGTGACTTGTTTTTCCAAAGGTGGTTTTGGAACATATGCATGTTTTTATTGCTAACAATAAAATTTATGACGTTAAAAAGGTTTTAGTTACTAAATTCAGTCAAATACAAATATAAATGTATAACTAAGGATGTATATACATCTCCAAAATGAAATTTAAGATACAAAAATATCAAATGTGGGAAAAGAGTTGTAAAAACGTTGCTAATTCAGGTGTTAGTCGCTATATCTTCGCAAAACGGATGCATAACGGTCGCAACATAGTTGCACAGTGGTGGCAAAGTGTTACTCTTTTGTGACTATTTGTTTTTAGGCAATTTAAAATTTTGATTTTCACACATTATTAGCTTATTTGCATCCGTAAATCACTCATATTTGTAGTAAAGAGTATATAAAATAGGAAGAGTATGTAAAACATTGCTTTTAAAACAGAAGATTTACAGTTTCCTGAAGTCCTACACATTCTACCATGGTGACTTGTTTTTCCAAAGGTGGTTTTGGAACATATGCATGTTTTTATTGCTAACAATAAAATTTATGACGTTAAAAAGGTTTTAGTTACTAAATTCAGTCAAATACAAATATAAATGTATAACTAAGGATGTATATACATCTCCAAAATGAAATTTAAGATACAAAAATATCAAATGTGGGAAAAGAGTTGTAAAAACGTTGCTAATTCAGGTGTTAGTCGCTATATCTTCGCAAAACGGATGCATAACGGTCGCAACATAGTTGCACAGTGGTGGCAAAGTGTTACTCTTTTGTGACTATTTGTTTTTAGTCAATTTAAAATTTTGATTTTCACACATTATGAGCTTATTTGCATCCGTAAATCACTCATATTAGTAGTAAAGAGTATATAAAATAGGAAGAGTATGTAAAACATTGCTTTTAAAACAGAAGATTTACATTTTCCTAAAGGCCTACACATTCTACCATGGTGACATGTTTTTCCAAAGATGGTTTTGGAATATGCATGTTTTCCAAAGATGGGTTCCAGCGACGACTTTGCTACTAAATGATAATCAAAAAAGTCGTTGCAAATAAGTCTGTTTTGGGACATATTTGCGACTACTTTGATGGACCAAAATGGTGTTGCAAAGTGTCACAAAATTCATATTGTTTTGCGACGAAATAATATCCGTCACCAAAGAGTCTGTATGCGGTCGTAAAAGTGAGACGTTGTTGTGACTCTGTTGTTTCGTCGTAATTTTGCGACGGGTTTCCTTCTGTATTTTATACGGTCGTTAATAAGTATAAAATCAGTTGCAAAACCGTCGCAAATTACTGCGACTAAACAATCAGTCACAAACGGTAGTCACAAATGGCCTGTTTTCTTGTAGTGTCACTCATTGGCGCATCTTAATGTTCAAAATTCTTTTGTTGACGGTGAAGATAGTATATTGAAATCAAAGAATGAGAAATCAAAATTTGATACCTCGATGGAATACAATATGATGTCTATCAACGAGACAATTAACGCACATGATAAGGGTGCCTCTGGATCTAAATGGTGTGAGAAGAATAAGTTATAGATGCAAAGATCTAACACGACAAAGGATTAACTTTCGAAGATCATTTTATAATTAATATTTTAATTTTTTAATAATACCTACTTTATTTAGTAGTTATGATCATGATGTTACTATAATCCGTTATTGAATTATTACAAGAGATTTTCTCATTTTCATTAGTTTCTCAATATTTTGTTTCGATAACACATTGAAATAGCTTTTTAATAATGATTACTATATGTTAATACAACCAAACCTATATTAATAATATAATGTTGCTAATAAATAATTAAATTTAATAGGTTTATATAATTTATTTGTAACTATATATATGTTATATTAATCCGACCAATAGTATATAAATAAAGTAATGCTTAAATTTAAATCCAATATTGATATGTAGGATTATGGAAGTATAATTAAATAAAATATTGATAAACTTCAAGAAAGTAAACCTTAAAAAATTGTATCAAAGATCTGTATACGTAATTAGAAACATAAATAACAAATGATTTTTTCCAAAAAAAAAGTTAAGAGGATATATAGAAACATAAGTTAATATTCGTCTATATCAATAATTAGTACATTTTTGGTTTAGAGAATATATACGTACCATCTTCCTATATAAACAGACCTAACAGCGATATTCACTAAATGACTTCAGAAAATTAAGGTATAAACAAGAAGGATCATAATTAGTCGATTATATGAATTCTTGATCCTAGTTTCGTTTATTTTTTGCATATCGCAATTCTTGGCGTCACATAATGAGACCTTCGAAGATTCTATACTGAAGGAAGAATGTATCGACACATGCTGTCTCTAGAAAACGTAATGACATTTTCAATTTTTAATATTAAGAGATATAATATATTTAAATCTAAGATATCGTACGCAATGACAGTGAAATTCAGGTGTTAGTTCTACGATAAATCTTCCTGCTTTTACGAATGCATTGAATATTCACTATCCTGATCCACATAAGATGGCAAGGTTGAAAAGAATGGAAATATTGAAGTCTAAAAGGGCGAAAAGAAAGAAAAGAGGTCATATGTCCGGAAAGGAATTAATTAGTATTTATGTAAATAAATAAATGCCAAGTAACTAATTCAATCGTTAATTTTGCAGAAAAATTACTTCTTCCAGGACTACACGAAGATTTCGCATGTTACGTCGCAACTGATTCGGATACGAATGTTGAAAGCAATTCTGATAGCTCTATTGATGAGAATTCATGTGAGATAAATGAAAAAAATACGACATCTGACAAGTTTCTTGGGTTTCCTCCCATAAAAGCTGAGTTACTAAAAAATGGTATATCTCGATGCATATGTGAATGGTTATATGATAGTTTTGTCATTATGTATTTATTTAACTAATATATATTTAAAATATTAACAAATATTTTTTATAGGTTATTATGATGATGGAGATCCTTATTTTTTTTGTGAAAATTGTGGAGCATATATGTGGTATGGAGAACGGGTGAATAAACGGACTAAAAAGGCAAAGCCGGATTTTTCATTGTGTTGCCATCGTGGCAAAGTAATACTTCCTACGTTGAAGACTGCACCTAAAACGTTACTACCGTTGTTTTATAATCACGACGACCGAAGTAAAAACTTTCGTGATAACATACGAGCATACAACATGATGTTTTCGTTTACATCTTTAGGTGGTAAAATTAACCATTCCATAAATAATGGTAGAGGTCCTTATCTATTTCAGATGTGCGGGGAAAACTATCATCGTATTGGTGATATTTTACCAGAACCTGGCAAGGAACCAATGTTTTTACAATTATATATACATGACGTATATAACGAAGTATCTAATAGAATTTCTGCATTTAGGTAATTATTAATAATGTTAAATATGTATATAAATATTTGTCATATTTTATAAGTATGTAAAATATCTTTAATATATGTTATATTCTACTAATCAAAATTATTATATTTTTTAAAATTGGCATTAATATAGGACATCTGGATCTGCAGGAAATTTAAGACGTGAGATTGTTGAGCTTTTAAAAAAGATGCTTGATAGTCATAACCCGCATGTTAAGGCGTTTAGATCGGCACATGAAAGATTTAATATAGAAGACGGTAGCGAAGGTTTGCGATTAATGTTACCTTCGGAAAGTACCACTAATGCAAGGACTCATAATCTTCCTACCAGCAAAGAGGTTGCTGCTCTAATTCCCGGAGACTTTACGGCTGGTGTAAATAAACGTAACATTGTTATAGAAAGTCGTTCGGGAAATTTACAGCAGATAAGTGAACTTCATCCTGTGTACTTGCCTTTACAATACCCATTGTTTTTCCCTTATGGTGAAGATGGTTACAGATTAGGCATCGATATAGGGTTCGTGGATACCCGTGGACGTAAAAGGAAAACGGTCACCATGAGAGAATTTTATGCATATAGAGTATTTGAAAGATATGAAGAATCTTCGATTATTGTTATGGCAGGCAAATTATTACAGCAGTTTTTAGTCGATGCATTCACTACAATAGAATCAAACAGGTTGAACTACATTTGGATGAACAAAAGCAAACTCCGAACTGAAACAGTTGATAAGATAACTGAAGCTGCTGAAAAAGGACATGGATATCTTGCACAACACAGAAAGAAAATTTATATTCCGTCATCGTTTACAGGTGGAAAGAGATATATGATGCAACATTATCTGGACGCGATGGCTACTTGCAAGTATTATGGATTTCCTGACCTTTTCATAACCTTTACGTGCAACCCAAGATGGTCTGAAATAGATCGTTATCTACAAAGGCATCGTCTTAGTAAAGAAGATAGACCTGATATATGCAGCCGAGTTTTCAAGATGAAACTTGATAGATTATTGGACCAAGTGACAAAGGAAAAAACGTTTGGTATCATAAATTCTAGTATGTTTTATAATATTTATTATAATTTCAATTAGTCCGGAAAGTGTAAATATATTAATGTTTTTTCCAGCAATGAATACAATAGAATTTCAGAAAAGGGGTTTGCCTCATGCGCACATGATTCTGTTTTTACATCCAGACAATAAGATGCGTACAACGGACGACATTGATAAATTCATAAGCGCTGAAATTCCTGATAAAGAGGTGGATAAGTATTTATACGAAGTTGTTCCTGATGTGATTATTCATTGTCCTTGTGGTCCTATGAACAAAGATAGTGTCTGCATGAATAATGGAAAATGCACTAAATTCTTCCCAAAGCCATACATGGATAATACTATTGTCGATGATGCTAGTTATCCAATATATAGACGACGAAACGATGGGAGAGTTGTGGAAAAAAGGGTTTTTCAATACGATAATAGTTATGTTATTCCCTATAATTGTGATTTGTCTCTCCGTTTTCGTGCTCATATAAATGTTGAGTGGTGCAATCAGACATGTTTAGTCAAGCATTTGTTCAAGTACATCACTAAAGGTCCGGATTATGTTAGAGCCAATGTAGGAGGAGAAGATCAAGAAAATGAAATAAAAAAAGTATTTCAATTGCAGGTAATAACTGTTTATACAAATTGTCAAACATTCTCATATTTTTTATCCAACTAATTCAAGCCTTTTTAGATACGTATCTGCATGTGAGGCCTCTTGGCGAATATTTGCTTTCCCGATTTGTTATCATACTACACATGTAGAAAAGCTCCTGTTTCATCTTCTAGGACAAGAATTAGCTATTTACAACGAGGATGGTCCAATAGAAGATGTCTTGCACCGTACAACGAACAGAACTTCTAAATTTTTGGGCTGGATGGAATGCAACAAGATATATCCCCAAGCTAGATAACTCACGTATGCTGAATTTCCATCTAAATTTGTGTAGAATAAGAAAGAAAAACTTTGGAAGCCAAGGTCGGAGAAGCGGAAAATTTTTGCAATAGGCAGGATTACATACGTACCGCCATCTGTAGGACAAGCCTATTACTTGAGAGTTTTGCTTAATAAGATTCTAGGACCAACAAGCTTTGACTATGTAAAAACAGTCAACGGTGTTCTTTATAAGGATTTTCAGGAAGCTTGCTATGCATTGGGATTACTAGACGACGATAAGGAATACATTGCGGCTATAAATGAAGCAGGTGAATGGTGTTTTGGGGAATTTTTAAGAAAATTATTTTTGATCCTACTGCATACAAAGAGTTTAACTGTTCCTCTTGAAGTTTGGAATAAAACAAAGGACATCTTGTGCGAGGATATTTTGTTTAAAGAAAGGAGACGCAGAAATGATCCAGGTATATCAAAATGATTTTATTTTAATCGAAAATATTTATTTTTTTCCGCAAGACAAGATTATAAATAAGTGTTTAACTTACTGTGGTAGGTCTAATGTTGACACGGGCTCAGACAGAAAATATATGTTTAACTGAAATAGAACTTATGTTGCGATCAAATGGGACGTCTCTTACAGACTTCGAGAAAATGCCTAAACCAGATGATAGTATCATGAACACAGGAGTAAAGAGGCTTATTGCAGATGAAAAAATATATAAGCCTCATAAACAACAGGAATTGTAGGATAAGTTGTTACCAATGCTAACTGATGAGCAAAGACGTGTTTATGAAGAAATCATTCACTCTATGAATCACGACAAAGGTAGTATGTTTTTTGTCCATGATTTTGGTGGTACTGGAAAAAATTTCATGTGGACTATTCTTGGTGCTGATATAAGAGCTAAAGGTAATATTGTTCTGAATGTTGCTTCAAGTGGTATAGCTGCATTGCTTTTGGAAGGTGGAAGAACTGCTCATTCAAGATTTGGAAAAACTGCTCATTCAAGATTTGGTATTCCAATCAATCTTAATGAATATTCTGTGTGTTCGATCGATGTCGAATCTGATCTTGCTGATTTAATTAGAGAAGCAAAGCTCATAATATGGGACGAGGCTCCAATGATGAACAAGCTTTGTTACGAAACTTTGGATAGGAGTTTGCGAGATATCATGAAGTGTGACCAAATATTTGGAGGTAAAGTAGTAGTGTTAGGAGGTGATTTTAGACAAATACTACCTGTTATTACCGAAGGAGGAAGATTAGCGACAGTTTTAGCATCTATAAACTCATATGTTCTTTGGAATAGTTGTAAAGTTCTTAAACTTACCGAAAATTTGAGACTTCGCAAGGCAAGTAATAGTATGGACGTGGGTGCTCTCGCTACTTTCTCAAAGTGGCTTCTCGATATCGGGAATGGCAAAATCAACGAGTCAAATAGTGGGGATGTGGAGATTGAAATTCCTAATGATTTATTAATTAATACAAGTGGGAATCCTATTGAAGCAATAATTAAAGAGATTTACGGAGAACATTTTGCAACGAGGACTGATCCAAAATTCTTTAGTGAAAGAGCTATTCTAAGTCCAAGGAATGACGATGTTGATAAGATAAATCAGTTTATGCTTACTAAGCTCCCATGTATGCAAATTAAATAGAATATGGAATATGGATATTGGAGAAAAAGTTTTTATTTAAAAATATGGATATTGAAGAAAAAGTTTTTTTTTTAAAATGTCTATTAAAACATACCTAAAATTCTTTATTTTTGTTGATCACAGGTGAAGAGAGGTGATATCTTAGCTCTGATAGTATTTAAACGTCTGACACAAGCGGACATGATGATATGATCTACACTCAGGAATTCTTAAACAGTATATAGGTTTCTGGATTGTCAAGCCATGTTTTCACGTTGAAAATAGGAGCACCTGTCATGTTGTTAAGGAATATAGATCCAAAGGGAGGTTTGTGTAACGGTAAGAGACTAATTATTACTCAGATGGCCAATCATGTAATCGAAGCAAGAATCGTGACAGGAAAAAGGTTGGTGATAGGGTACTTATCCCTAGGATGTATGTTAGTCCACCTGATGCAAAGTTTCCCTTTCGTATGAGGCGACGACAGTTTCCTGTTACCGTGGCGTTTGCAATTACTATAAACAAGAGTCAAGGTCAAACACTAGAACATGTCGGATTGTTTCTACCGAAACCGGTTTTCACACATGGACAGCTTTATGTTGCCTTCTCTAGAGTCACAACCAGAAAAGGGCTAAAGGTGTTAGTTACAGATAAAGATGAGAAGTGTGACAATAAAACACTTCATGTTGTTTACAAAGAGATATTTGAGACTGGCTAATTATGGTTTGAAATTGCATTATTGTTTTGGATTGTTAGACTTGAACTTTGTTTTATCTTTTAAAATAAATTGGTTTTAATTATATTTATAAAACTTTGTTTGCCCCATTTTTTACTATATTTTACTTTAACTTCTCTCAAATGATAAAAATGTTATGTCAGAAGGGTGTAGACTTTCAAATTGGAAAAAATCATATCCTTAATATCCTCTTATTCTATATTATAAAAGAAGGACTAGAGGAAAATATCACATTTTATTAGTTTCAACAATGTTGATTAAAATTATGTAATTGTTAGATATATCTTAAGTTTATATATTAACTATAAAATGCTTAACTCTAACATATCTCAAATAATAGGATTGTTATGTCATTATGATATAAACTTTCAATTTAGAGAAAACCAAATTCTAATATTCTCTTATTCTAAGGGCATCTTATTTTACTTTTTACACATCATTACATTTTATTAGTTTCAACAATGTTGTTTTGAAAAATAAAATTGTTAGTAATACCATTATTACATCTTTTATTATACATACAATAATAATTTTTAAAATACTTAACAGTCTAGATAAAAGGTAAGAGACGCTAACACGTATAAGACGCAACGTTTAATCGTGACTGTTTGTATTCTTACAAATTTCCAATCCCCTTTTCGATTTCGTTAACAGAAGATAAACAGGAAAACCCTAATTAGTGGAAATCATGAAGTACGATTCTATATCTCATCTTCATCCCGACAGGACGAGATGGTGTATCTACGCCAAGGTCTTAAATTCTTGGTATGTCAACGAATTCTTCACAGAACGGGTTCTTCTTCTTGTGGATGAAAAGGTTAGAGTAGTTAATAGAACGAGAATTCTACTTATGTTTGATTTAAAACAGTTCTTAAATCATAGTTTTCTTACACAATGTTTATCAATTTTGAAGGGTGACACAATTGAAGTTTCCTTTATACCAACTACACTACTCAAGCTCCGGAAGTACATCTACGAGGATGAATGGTATGATATTAGGAATTTCAAAATCATCAATCCAACCCTCAAGGAGAGGAATACCCATCATCCTTATCAAATCAAGTTTACGGATGAAACAACCATGACTCTAAAGGAATCGATAAATTCCAAAAATTATTTCCGATTCGAAGATTTGGATGATATTTTACGAGGAAGAATCCACCATATCATCTCTTTTGGTACGTTTTCCTTAAATTAGTTTTAAATATATTAAGTTGAACTCCGTGAATTTAGGTTTTTGATATCCTTGTGTTGAGAAATCTAGAGTCTTTTTAGGAAATTTGGAACTTTCTGTAATGGTCCCTTCCATAGAAAAATACAAATTGAACTTTAATACTAAAATAGTTATATGTGAGTGTTAAATAGTTTTGGAAACATTCATTTATTTCAATGTAAAGATAATTTCTGACTTTTTCTCAAAATAGATGTTTAAACTCTGTTAATATAGTTATGAAATCTTTGTGTTAAGGAATCTTGAGACTTTTTAGGATATTTGGAACTTTGTGTATTGGTCCCTCCCATAGAAAAGTACAAAAAGAACTTTTTACCAAAATAGTTGTATGTAGATGATAGATTTTGGAAATGTTCATTCATCTCATTGGGGAAAAATATGACTTTTTGCCACAATAGATGTTTGTGGATGTGTAGTAGCTGTGAAGGACAACAGAGATCATTATAATGGAATTGTCTTCACGCTATTAAATGGCAGGTAAAATACATTTATTACACCTATCATGTTACTAAAATTTAGAGTTTGACTATTTCATAAAATGTTTCGACTATCTACATTTGAAGGAATAAAACTATCAAGTGTCGTGCAGTAAGCGACTGTGCTACCTGTTTTATGTGTTTATGTGAGGCATTTGGATGCCATCTCACATATCATACCGAACCGGTGTTTTGTGTACTGCGTTTCTAGAAGGTATATGAAGGTATGTACTATTAATAACACTCGCTTGATTGATCAAATGCTAAACACTATGTGGTATAATCATTTACCAAACTTTTATACCTCTTAAAACATCGTTAGGTAAACCGTGTATTGTAAACACACTGGCCTCCTCCAAGATATTTATAAAACCGGAGTTTGAAGGGCTTGAGCATCACAAGGCCATGTAAGTTTTGAATGTTCATTAATATCAAGTAGTGTATCATGCTAGGGTTTAACTTATGAATGTGTTTTCTATATCTTCAGCTCGGAATTTGCTGGACGTTATTACATAAATCATGTAATGGAGCATGAAGGAGAAACTACATGGACGTAAGCTGAAGGCACATTAGTTTTCAAATTTTGTGTATATGCAAACTTGATAATATGTTGAATGTTTGTATGATCAAGTACTAGAAACCCTTATATGGGTTGCTTTCTATATTAGCTTAATGGACTAAACGAAGGAATTCAATTAGAATATTAGTTCATATATTTTTAGATCAAAGAATTAACCAAATAACATTAGTTCATATATTTATAGACAAAAAAATAAACTAAAGTACATTAGTTCATTGATTTCAGAGATCAGAATGATCTCCTTTCCTATATTATTCTAATTAAAATTATTCATAATGAATGTATTGGGCTTATTAAATACTTGAAATTTTGAAAATGGGCCTTTAAATCTTAATAAAGATATTGCATATGTAGAATACTATAGTAAACATCTTATTGAGTTCTTTTATTTGTTTCCATTTTAAAAAATGGAATTGAGAAAATTTAAACATTAAAAAAGAAGAAAAAATTATTTTAGTATTTTAGAAAATAAAATTAAATTTATTTTCTATTAAATTCCTGCCCGCACAAGCGTGCGGGTAACTCTCATAGTAATTCATACATCAAATAGTATTGTGTCACACCTTACCGACGGAATTGAACATTTAAGTAAGAGATATCGTTTATTATTTTCAAAATAGTAAGAGATACATGCTTTATTATTTGAAAGTGGTAAGAGTAAGAGATAATCATTTTAATTTTGTTTTATAAGTAGTAAGAGATATATCATTTATACTCTAGATAAGTAACTTTGGTTCCAGCTGCTACACTTGGAAGTTCACGTTCGATTTGTACTTCGCACCGGGTTGCCAGCCGACAGGAATGACATCGGTAGCCACAACAGTCTGGCCGGACTCCAGCGAAGTCACTCGGAGAGACAGCGGTGCCCGCAAAGGTGACGACACTTGAAGCTTCCACACAGCGCCCCATAAGTGGCTCATAGACATCCACGTATCAGAATCTAGAGCTTGTTTGATTTCGACTTGGCCAATTTCTCCGTCTCCATACGCAACCAAAGCCGCGAAGTAGTGGTCGTTTGAACCTTCTTCCACTCGAAACGTTACCGTTTCACCAGCAAAGTTGCACTCAACTCTACACACACATCAGTGGAACACAATAAAAAAAAAACAAGTAAATACATAAACCTAAGTAATCATGAAATATACTCATCATATAACTTGTTAATGTCAAATCCTTAATTAGATACATACTTTTTGTAAAGAATCTCCAAAACACCGGCATTGCGAAGCTGACTACCTTGACCAGAAATCGCCATGGCCCCAAACGCTGTATCACTCAAATCGAAATGGACCGATTCTCTATAGCAATCAAGACATGCGTCTGTAATCACTACCGTAACCGGATCTTTCGAACACTCCGAGTTCGAAGTGCATTTAATCTGTACGTACACATATGATCAGTATATATAAATATTTCATTTTAAATCTCTTCTGCTTAATCAATTGTAATTAGTAACCTGGTAACATGCGCCACATCCTATCCCTGACTTAAACAACGAAGCACCTCCGGCTGATACCATGCTCGAAAACGGAGGTTGTGCTACAGCGGTTCTATAACCACAAGCTCCAGCTTCATTATAATCAATATATATCGTGGTTAGTACGTAATTAGTTAAATATATAGCTCGCATAGTTACTTGCTTGTTTATTTAGAGATGTAATTGACATATATAACGCATGTATTATGTATATATATACCGTCGCTTCCGTATCCGTTGGGCTCGCCATAAAACGTAGCTGCAGCGATAGACCAATCAGAATCGTTGGTCGTGACGGCTGAAACGTTGAGTTTCTTGGGGCTAAAGCAATGAGTTAAGTTTGAGAAATGACAAGTTAGAGCAAAGAGCAAGGTCACGATCATGTAACGTCGTTCTACAACAACAATTGCCATTGTGGTGATAATAGTAAGTAGCTAATAAGGATGAATTGTGCTACGTACGTACTTACAGTAATTTATAGATTGATCGAATCCCGTGAAAGACTCATAAATACGCCCAAGTGTTTTAATCCATGTGCCACGTTGTGTGAAAAGTAATACTATAAGCCACGTGAAGTCTTTCGAATTTGGTTTTTTTTTTTTGCTTGTACAAGGGCCAAGGGGTCCAGTGTGACGGTTATTTTACGAAGATGAGTCATCATCCTGTGTCGTATTGCGAATTCGCCATAATAATTCTTCTTCGTTTCCCCTAAACCAAGGTAATTTGCAATGATATTGATGGTGAAATTTGTACGTTATAGTAGTGTAGCCGTGAATGGTAGTTTGCTTGGTCGTTGAATCCTAATCGCACGGTTGAAAACATGCATATGTACAAACTTGTTTAACGTGTTTGATATAATCGCAGAATGTTTAACGTAATTTGGCGTAAATCAGGTTTGTCATGACGATTTACAGATACAATTTTGTTTTCATAAAATAAAAACATCAAGGTCTAATGAATTATGTTATCAAGCAAGTTGTATTGTATATATATATACACATATATAAGTGATACATAAACAATTATGTTTATTATGTTACAGTATAGATAGAGAACACAACACAACAAATTACACAATTGGAACGCGCCAAGCAAACGCTTTAATCAATCTTATATAAAAACTCTTGTTTCTTACATGACTTGAAACTAGGCTCCCTCTCCTATCTATCTAACACACAACCTTGAAGGTTTACAATTCTCACAACTTTTATCCCACGAGTACTAACTCTTTTTGCTGTTAGCCCTCGTCTGCTTATACCCGCACAAATGATTTCTAACCTAAATCTTTGTGCATCCTAACTAAAAGGAAATATTTCTTATCCCTAAGCATATATCCTTCCTTATCTCTTCTAACCAAATATACTCTCAATATCTTCGAGTATATATTGATCTCTTCTTCCTTCCTTCTCACGCATCTTGTCACGGCGTCTCACAATCTTTCTCCACATTAGCACTTCATGCCACATCAGCATATCAGACCTCTGAGACACTTCACAACCTCCTGTTATCTTCGGAGCTCTGACGTACTTTCATATTACATTTTGATGAAGATGTTAAAAACAGAAGAAACTGATGATGCACATCCAGCCCACAAAATATACCTTTAGATTATGCCAAAATATCTACTAGACCGACCAGGTATAAATTAACCAGACTATTAGAGCATGTACAATGCACATAGACTAACAAGGTCTCTCAAAAAATAGTATTTAATTACTTTAAATTTATTTTAATTATTTATTTAAATTTTAAATAAAAATAAAAATTTAAACAAATCATATATTGAAATGTGGACAACACAATCTCTCAAGGCTTCTTAAAACTTCTCTGTTGAGAATCGATTTTATATCTCTCTTACTTTTAAGTATTTTATTAATTTATTTTTGTGAGAACTAATTTGAGAACCTTCCATTGCACCTGCCTTTATGCCCATGAATTTTTGTATCTTTAGGCACACCGCACATGCAAAAATATGAAATGTGGATTTCACTATTATAAAAATGATTGATATATACAAATACCGTTAAATCCAATTATCAAAGTTGTAGAATAATAACATTGAAAAAGACAATAAAATCAAATTCCATTAGTGAAGATTGTATATGTATAGTAAAAAAAAAGGCTTCCTCTGTATTCTTGTAACCAAGTTGTTATTAGTTTTATATAATAGTTACACTAAATTCTATCTCCATAATAAAATTATATTATATAATTAGTCTGCTGTAACGGCTATTTCCACTAGACTTCTTTTTGCTTTCTTATGGATCATAATATTTTAGTTAAGCTTAGATAATTTCCGATTTGGTTTATTCCACTAAATTTACCTTTACTGAAAAAGAATTGTTGATCGCAGAACCGACTCTAACAGTTCTAGAGTTCTCGAGGTGTGCCGAACCTACCATATTGTAAAATTGATCCGGTTTATCTCGGTTTACTCCACTGAAATTACCTTTTCTGAAAAGGACTTGGGCAAATAACTATTTTCCTTTTTATTTTGGTTAAAGAAACTATTTCCATCTCAAAAATAGGAATGGTTGATTTTACCGACTCGGGCATATAAATACGGCGCATAGGGTTCACAACTTCATTACCTGACAAACAATTTAATCGCTCTCTCAATTCTTAAACTTTTTCTCATCAAAGAAAAGATCTCACCCCACAAGAAACAGACTATGTCGACGAAGAAGTTGATCATGTTGAAGAGCTCCGATGGTCAGTCGTTCAAGGTGGAAGAAGAGATCGCGATCCAATCGCAGACCATAGCGCATATGGTTGAGGACGATTGCGCCAGTACCGAGATCCCTCTTGCTAACGTGACGAGCAAGACTCTTGCCCTAGTGATAGAGTACTGCAAGAAGCACCACGTCGATGACGCNCGCTAACCCAATCTCCGAGAAGCAACTCAAGACCTGGGATAAGGAGTTCATGGAAACAGATCAATCCACGATCTTTGATCTCATTCTTGCTGCGAACTACCTAAACATCGCAAGCTTGCTTGACCTGACGTGCCAAACTGTTGCTGATATGATCAAGGGCAAAACTCCAGACCAGATTCGTGCACACTTCAACATTGAGAATGATTTTACACCTGAGGAAGAAGAAGAGGTTCGTAAGGAGAATCAATGGGCTTTTGAATGAGCGGATCATGGAATCAAACATTAAGCACCTTTGTTTTTTTTTTTAATAATTTCAACGAGATAATAAAACCAATGTTTCTTTTTCTTTATATACCCTAGTAAGTTAAACTACCTACCTGAAGCTACGAAGACGGTTATATAATAGATAATTAATCAAATAAATTAGAAAATATAGAAAATTAAAATTAATACCTAATATTATATATAATTAAATCTATATTTATATGCCCACCGCCTAGGTTTTTCTATTCTAGCTTTCGTCTAGTTCCTATGTGTGTGCGGCTGTGTGTTTTTTCTCGTCTAATTAATTCGTTTAGTTTGCATTCTAGTAACAATAGCTTGGGTTTTGTAAGATATGGACAAAATCAATGGATTGCCTGATGACGTGGTGGTGAAGATATTATCATTTCTTCCGACAAAAGAAGCTGTACCCACTTGCGTTTTGTCTAATCGATGGGAGTTTCTTTGGATGTGGTTAACTAAACTCGAGTTCAATTCTATGTCGGATCCAAGGCCTGGACTTGGGGATTTTATAGACAAGAAGTTGCCATTACATAGAGCTCCCGTCATAGAAAGCTTGCGTCTCCACATAACTTGTAATTCACATATTAAACCTAAAAACGTGAAACGGTGGATTGAAATCGCAATTTCTCGCTGTGTACGTGAGCTGGAAATTGATTATTATCCCATTGGTGAAAATTTTTTCATATTTCCGAGTAGCTTGTTTACATGCAAATCGCTCGTGACCTTGAAACTCCAAAAGATAACTCACATGGATGTTCCCTCTATGGTTTGTCTTCTCTCTCTTAAAACTTTGCAACTTGAGACGACGGCTAGTTCTTTTTTCGTAGATGGAGAATCTCTTCAACGGCTTCTATCTGGTTGTCCTGTTCTTGAAGATCTATCGTTGTCTTTCGAAGCAGATGAAGAACAAATGAAGGAGTTCACTATAATCATCCCGTCTTTGCAGAGTTTATCACTCTTTGTACGTACTGATGGGAATTTTGATGGTTATGAGATAGATACTCCTTCTTTAAAGCATTTGAAACTAGTGGACTGGACTCATGAGCCACACCATTACTCTTTAATCAAGAATATGCCTAAGCTGAGGGAAGCATATGTCGATGTTCTATCCTCTTATCCAAAGAATCTTCTTCTTGGATCAATCACATCTGTCAAGTGTCTTACAATATGTTGTTTAGAGGTAACTTACTTTTCATTTTTATCAATTGCGAGACTTCAATCTCATTTATAGACTTCTTTGTTAATACGTACTGTTGATATATATTGTGGGCAGGTTTTGGATGGTGATGGTTGTGTTTTTACGGAGCTTGAACATCTAAGCCTATGTCTGTGCAAAAAGGATTCGTGTAAACTCCTTGGCTAGTTTCTCAATGGTTCTCCTAACTTACGAGTATTAGACATCTGTGTTATGAAAGTAAGTTTCATAATTAATATAGAATTTCTTGTTTTTTAATAACCATATATCGTTTTTAGTTTAATTCTTCTACTTGGTCTTAGGGTCATTCGGTTGATATGAGTAATGGTATGGTTTGCTGGAATCAACAGACTTCTGTTCCTGAATGCTTGTTGTCGAGTCTACAGATTTTCAGCTGGTCACCATACTTTGCTAGACAGCAGGATAGAGATATTGTGGTTTATATCTTGAAATACGCCTGTCACTTAAAGAAGGCAACAATATTGGTTAATACATGGAATAATTATGTTCCAGAAGTGATCAATGACTTGAGACTTCTTTCCCGAGCTTCAACCACATGCCAACTAAGTATTCGCTGAGGGACTTGGATCATACTGAGACTTGAAAAACATTAGATGCTTTTTTTTTTGTATACCAAGAAATCTATTTTCCCATCTATTCCCATTTGTGTTCAACAAAGGTCGTATTGTTTCGAATTTTAGTAAAGTGGCGTGATCGAGGTCCGAATTTTAACAACTTGCTTTCGAAAAATATGTAAAATTTTTTAATACACAGCTTCAAAGTATGGACTCTTATAAGAAACAAAAAAAATTTCGCCAAACATTCCAAATAAACATTTTCTCTCACAGTTTAACAAAATGAAAGATAGCTTCCACAGATTAGCCACCTCTTAAAAATAGACAACTATATCATTGTAAGTTGTCACTAGCCAATTCTAGTTCTGTTTTGCACTGTTACAGTTAATTAAAAATATTCATCTAATAATCATCTGATGCACTGTTCAATTAATTTAAAAGGTAAAAAAAAAATTAAAAAAGATAAAAGGTAA
Source organism: Camelina sativa (assembly GCF_000633955.1). Classification (NCBI taxonomy): domain Eukaryota; kingdom Viridiplantae; phylum Streptophyta; class Magnoliopsida; order Brassicales; family Brassicaceae; genus Camelina; species Camelina sativa. The sequence continues at coordinate 21,590,906 of NC_025694.1, read as the reverse complement.
AAAAGAAAAGAAAATATATTTATATTAATTTTCTTTTATTTTTTTGATCAAATAAATGTGAATAAAATTAGAGTGAGATGATTAGTTAATTAAATTTTGTCACACAAACATACTAACTCTTTGGTAAAAAACATATACATATATCTCGTAATAATCAATATTTATTTATTATATCATTTTATGTGAATAACAATAATAATAAAAAGTCCTCTAAGTTGGTTTATTTACAAACTGTAAAACTGCCTTTTCAAGTTTTATAGATTATACCTTATTTCAGACTAAACTTTATTAAAAAAAAAATCAAAGGATTCAGAAAATTTTCTTCATTGTTGTTGTGTACGTAGATTATGATATCTTCGATGCAACGTTGATATGTCTATATTTTGTCTCTGCTAAACATGTATTTGTCATGCATTTAGTTAGGATAACTAGTTGTTTTGCATAAATTTCTAGTCTCTTTTGTACACTTTGCATATTTAGGTAGTTCTTGCATCATCTTTACATACATCGTGCATTTCAGAGTATTTCAGGTGTTTAGGAGACGTCGGAGTCGCACCGTTCGAGTCATCCACTCGAGCCACCACTGGATCTGTTCGAGTCGACGTCGTTCGAGCCAACACCATAGCCGTTTGAGTCACCTAGGTCGAGCTACGATGACATTGCATTCCACTCGACGTACACGAACTCGATCACACATGTCATGAAGAAAGACGTTTGGTCTCACACGCTTGAGGGAATTCCCAAAACCGACTCCTTACCTTGTCGTTTTAAGTTTTAGGGTTTTCCATGTTGGACTACTATATATACATTTTGTTAAGTCTTTGCCGAGACATGACATCTTTTATCTCGCTTTTTCTTAAGGTTTTACCTAGCCACCAAAACCGCACTCCGATCTTGTATTCCAGATAGCTTTGATTTTATTGAGTTTTTGCATTGGATTTCTTCTACAAAGTTGTTCTTCTCATTTCTATTAATCATACTATGTTTTGTTCTATGTTTTCTGGGTTTGCATTTTTGGTGATGATTTCCGGATCTGAGTAGTGCTATAGTTCTTGGGGATGGGATAGACTAGGTGGAGGATCATATGATGCAGAGTGTTTAAGCTTTGATTTGTATGATTCCCTTCTGGACTAGTGTTATAAATGCTAGTTTCTCTCTGATCAATTGGAATTAGGTTCGAGACATTTCCACACCCAAAAGGTGTTTGATGAAATGTCTGACCAACTAGTGCCAGAGACTTACGTTCCTAGCCTAAGAGATTAGTTGTCTAGGATGTTTGTTGACGTGAATGAACTTGTTTTTCATGCCTGCTCAACCATGTTTCTCTAGCGAGGGCTGGGTATGGAAGTGGTTGAGTCTGAGTAGCTTTTGCCAAGAGATTGGATTAGCTAAGTCGTGATGTTCATTGTGTAGGGATAGATTGCTTGTGGCATGTTAAACCCTCTGTCGACTAGGATACTCCACATCAATTACTCCCATCCTTAGGACTTCGTTCTTTCTGATTTTTCTTACATCCTGAACTGTTTCTGATCTTGCTATCTAATTCTTGCTTAGACTTGTTTTCTGTTTTCATTCATTTTCGCTTCCTGTCATACATTATCGTTTCTAGTCCCTTAGCTCATCTCTTAAAATTGGCTTTACTTGTGAAATCTTGATTGCATCTTGAGTGACTAGCATCATCCCATTTGGATTAACACCTTAAGTACTACAACTACATAAGGTTAATTGAACCTGCTAGGATAGACACACAAAAACCCTAGTACCAATTTGGCGCCGTTGCGGGGTAACATATGAAGATTGGCGAGCTGTAGAATGGACCGGAGAAGGTGTTCGTTGGTGAGTTCGCACGAGGCTCTCTGAAGCACGACCTTGCATGGGTCTGGTGTCCTCGGGGACAGACCTAAGGATGGCGGTAGTGGATGTCAAACAGCTGAACTTCCGCATGAAGTTAGTGAAGGTCTTGGTGAAACTGCTGAGGGCCTTGTCTCTTGCCTTCCCCCATCGCTGAAGCTTGTTGAGGCGATCATGAGCTGCTCTGACCCCTTTGGCCATTTGTGGTTCTGTCCCCAAAGTGGAACTGCTCAGAGCGGTACTCAAACGTACATTTATTTGTTTCACTGGTGTTGTGTACATATATTGGAAAAGAGAAATTTGGTACACCGATTTATTTGTGTCATTGTTGTTGTGTACGTACACTATAAGTAAATTTGATGTTTTGTACATCTATTTATTTTATTATTGGTTTGTACGTATATTTGATTTTGTTTGATATATGTGATGTACGTACATCATAAACTTAAAGTATTTATTAAATACTAAGTGATAATTGATGTACGTGATATAAGTACATCAGTTACTCAAGGGGAAGAAATGTAACTAGATAAGGTTTGGTTTCTTGGTTTAAAGGGTATAATTATCTTAAAATTGGCAAGTAGCTAATATGTGAACCCTAAACGTAAAATGTAACCACTTCGCGACTAATCCAAATTATAAAATCTCCAATCCTAGTGGCACAATAGTTAATAAAAATGAAATCCTTAGCGACCGCATAACGAGAGTCTTAACTTAGTCGCAATAATAAAAGACTAATTTGCGACTCAACTACCACTACAATAAAACAGACTTCACAACCTTTTTGGGACTAATAAGTTGTCCGTAATCAGTCGCTAAACCCATACACTCCCAAAACCGTCGCAAAGATACGACTGTTATATATAGTCACAAAATTTTCCTTATGTAGACTTCGTTGCGGTTTAGTCGAAAATGTACAACTACCAATTCTAGTCACATTTTTAACTCTAATATACGACTATACCATGGAGTCCGCAATCCGTCGCAAATCAGCAACCTTGTTGCGACCTACATATTTTGCGACCGTTTTTTTTTTGTGACCATCGGAAATAGTCGCGAAGTAGTCGCAAACCCCTTATTTGCGACTAATGAGAGACTATTATAGGAGTCGCAAATGGCCTGTTTTATGGTAGTGACATAATTTGTTTCCTTAATTTGTTTTGCTTTTTAATTTAATTTTGATTTATTTTTAATGAAATATTAGATAGAAGATTCTGATTGGTTGATAGGGGAGGAGGTGAATACAAGCGTACCTAAGTATTTTTCTATAAACATTACTTGAACAAAACAAAACAGGATAGTCATAAAAACAAAACATATAATAAATAATCTTATCTAAATTACATGAATCTAAGAAAAAGTTCGAATCAAATCCGACTCAAATCTTGAATGCTCATCCCTAGGTAAACTAGGATAAAAAAATAAGTTCGCTTCTAAATTGTACGTAAATTTTTTGGATTTTTGGATTGTATTTTTATAAAGATACATTGCTGCAAACATATTTTAAAAGATAAATATACAAATTACTTAACTATTTACGTACACATAAACACAAAAATTATTACCGTGTACGTACACATGAGTAAATGATAAGTATTAATTTTGAATAATATTAATAAACAAGTTAGAACATAAATTATAATTCAATGTAAAAAATAAATTAAAAAAATGGATCTTAAAAGATAGAAAAAATGATTTATAATTATAATTACAAAAATAAAAAAATAGTCATCAAATTGAATAGAGAGAAAAAATGAAAAAACAAAAAATAGAGAAGAATAATAGTAAACTAATCTTAATTATCTAACACATTTATTTTTCTCAGTTCAGTCGTTACATTGTAACAAAAGAGATCAAATTTGTTGTAGGGACATTTCTGTCCAAAAAATTCTTGTGGCTAATAGGTGGAAACTCCATTTGACTTTGCCAAATGGTGGTTAAAAAACATCAACCCTGGTTACTGTGTGCAATTTACCCAACAAACAATTAGTGTATCTGTAGCTACACACCTGGACTACATTGGTTCAACTACTAAAGAGCTTTTCAACAACTCAAATCTGAGGTCCACATACAACTAAGTGTTGATGATCTTATGTAAGTGTTGATGATCACAAGCAAACATAATCTTGTATCATCAAAGTTAAGTCGTTCCGAAGTATCTCCCATTGTCGTCACTACTTCAGTTGCTTCTTTTTCCATATATTATTTCTATTGTTGCAGGCTGTAGCGTCTGAATTGTCTTTATAGAGAGGTATGATGATCTCCTTCATTCTTCATTAAGTGCAGTTTTCACTGTACGATGCCTCTTCCTGTGGAATTGTTAAGAAACAATCTCTGACTTCAACCCAAGACGACCAAAAAAATATGAACAACGTCACTTAAAGACTTGTTAAGAAAAATCGGACACTTTAGGATTGTATATATAGGACTTCTAAGCTAAAAATAGAACAATTTTAACAAAGATATGAAGATTGAAAATACCTTAGTCCTGACTCTGTATATACAAACAAAGAAGGTATTTAACTAAATAATTTTTCAAGACGCTGCAAACTAGTTAATACACCCACATAAAATTGGACTAAAAGTATCCCAAAAATCCTCTTCTGGTCAAACTACAGTATTAGTTGTATGGTTTGGTCAAGTGAAGAGTTCAAATCCTAAAGCAGCCATCTTTGCAGATTCACCTAGAGGAAAACTACAAATATGTAGTTTTATGCTTCCTCGATGGAGAAATCTACCCATCAAGTTAACCACCGTTTTCATCAAAAACTTTCATTATGCTACATGCTAATGGCAAAACTAACAAAGGAAGACTTACTCAACGTTCTTTGTATCCCTACATTTACTAATCTTAAATCAAAGTAACCTACAAACCTGAAAGTTTTCTCTTCCGAGGCATTAGAATATGACAAAAAAGAGTAGGCATTGGAATAGTGGTGCATTGGAAAAAATAACATATAGAAATATTAATTAAGTGTTTGTCATTTGGATTTTAAAGAGAAGAATATGATGATTTCCGTATTACAATGACGTTTATTTACCAAAAATGATTCAAATTAAACGACTGGTGGAACATATATATATATAAAATAAAAATTACCTAGAATGAACCATATCTTTGTGAAAATAATTAGAATGGTTCTGTTATGGATGACATTACGCCTGGGTAAAATACCTGAACCTAAAATCCTGATCTAAACCCGATTCAAAAAATCCGACCCGAACCCGTATCCAAAATTTAAAAATACTTGAATGGGTCTATAACCTATGAAGATTCGATAACCAAATCTGATAGGGTATTATCCGATATTCGAACGGGTATCCAAACTAACCCGAACATGTAACTTTGAGCATTCGAGTATCCGATCAGATTCAGGTTCGGATGTTTTGGTGCATTCGGGTTTGGATAATATCGGGTATACCCGAATTGATAAAAAGAAATTTCTTTTTTTCTGTCTTGGAAAAAACAAAAATTTACCTTCTACCTTGTTCTTCTTCGTCTCTGTCTTCTTTCATCTCTCTCTACTTCAGCCAAAGACCCTAGATTTGTTCATCAATGTCAACCACTTCAAAAACCAAATTCTTCAAATCCCCTACCAAATCGAACAACATCTATAGCAAATTATATGATATGATTTATATTTATCTCTATTTCGAACCTAACTCACTCCTCAAATCCCACAAACTATCACTCTTTTTTTTTTAGATTTGCTTGTCATGTTTCTCATAAAATTGATCTGGGTAATGAAAAAACTAAATCGATTATAGATTTTAGAGTTCTTATGTTGATTGAGAAAGGAAAAAATAAGTCAATTATGGATTTTGATATATATATATATATATATATATATATATAACATTTTCATACTAGGATAGAATAACTAAGGTGTCAAAATGGTTTGCACCAATAAATGTCTAGGATAATGTGTTCGAATGCACTTAGGTGCATTTCTGTACTTATTTCAATTTTATTCAGGTCTTCTTCGGGAATCCAAATCTCAGAGAAACTTAATCCGATCGGGTATTACATACCACCTGAATCCAAACCAAACTGCTTATTTCGGGTCGGGGTCGGGTTTCGGATTCAGTGAATATGCCCATGCATACGAACGTATATAAGAATTATCCCTAAACCAATGAAAAATAGTCACAAGTGGGATTCATACCCATCACCTAAAGCATTTAGTGGATGCATTGTAACCATTTTGCCACTTTAATCTGATAGGTTAATACTAAAGCCTCAGGTATTTGTATATTACTAGGCGGATCTTTTTTTTTTGGAATTTTAGATATAAGAGATTTTACTTATTTTGTAGAGACTTAATTGTATTTTTTTTTATTTCACATTCATGAAATCTAAAATCCAAAAACAAAATTCTACATATTAAATATATAAAAATGGAAAAAATGCAAAACAAATAGAACATTTTCAACAAATAACGTGTTTTTCATAACTTTTCTTCACCTTTAATATCAGAGTCGGGGAAATTTGAATTCGGATTTATTTGGAATATGGATTAAAGTTGAGTTGTTTGTTGAGCTTAAGATGTAAATTATCAACACCAAACCCAAATCTGAAATATATTTTGGGAATTGGGTAAAATTTGAACTCGATCCGAACCTGCTGAGTGTTTATCCAAAACTCAACCCGAATACTAGAAATACCCAAATGGGTCTAGGACCCCTTTACAAAAATACCCAAAAATCTAAAATACCCAATCCGAACCCGAACCCAAACCCGAACAGGTACCGAACACGGAGACCTTAAGTTGTCTGTTATATTTACGTTCAATGAACTAAGCTTGAAAAGCAATGCTAAACACTTATCCTCACACTTGTCACAAATGTCTTCATCTCTACCATGATGGATGGTTGAGATTAAAGTAGAAGACAAAACCCTTATGAGGAGTGAGGTTCTCTTCCCTCCTATAAATAAATGGTTTGCTCCATCACAAATCATCATAAAAACAAAACAACACATCAAAAAAGTGTTTATATGAAAGGGGAGAGAAACTTTATCTTCCATCTAAAGATCATCTAATTGTTCATTTTCAAGTCTTCAAGCCATCAAAAAAGAAAGCTTCAAGAAATCATTCAAGGGTGCACCATTTCTACAATGAGTGGAGGTATTACTTTAATTCTCTTTACGTTCTATTATCTAATTAATATAGATGTTTATGATCTTAACGTTCATGTTAAAAGTATGTTTAACATGTGGTATTAGAGCTTATGGTTATGAACATCTAATTAATCCATTAAGAATAATAGATCTATGGTTTAAAGAACTGAAAATTAAAGCTTTAAGTTATGATGTTTGTACAATTGAATTTTTGTTTGATTTAAGCTTCAAGTTACAATCTTTGTTTAAATTATAAAAAATTTCTTAAGTGATAAAAGATTGGTTTTTCTTAATTTTCATAATTAAATTGATATCACCATACTAGTTTTATCTTATAATGATTTGCACATAGAAAACCAAAATATGTAAATGATTGTAGATGATTAATGTCTAGTCCAATTTATCCTAAATTTATTACCTGCTCAGTATGGACCATTTCAGATCAATTATAATATAATTTATTAAAGCTAGACATCTAATGAATTGGCTAATAAACTAGTCCAAGGGGAGGCTAGACTTAGTCGTGAAGGCATTAGTGTTTTCCATTATGTTCAAGGAGCTGGACCCAAATTTGGGAAAAGGCATGAAAAGAGCCATCAAATAGCACCACCTACAATGAATGAATTCGATCAAGTTTATCTAAAGAAAAAGGCAAACAAAGATTACATATGCAAATTTTGTAAAAAGGTGTAACATCCGCGAACCAATTATTGGGTTTTTGGGATGGGTGTCGATTGACACCAAGGTGGTGTCGGTCGACACCAACATTTTCTAGTTTGACCAGTTCGATTTAATTATCGATTTGGGTCGGTTTGGTTTAAGGAAAACCATTAAACCAAGATGTTTAAGTGGATTATCGAGATAAGGGTTTTGGCAAGTTATGTTTGTCGCCGTTCTCTTGCTTTCGAGAGAAAAGAGAGAAAAATCTTGTTCTTGAGATTTTGGTGATTTTTGAGAAGATTGTTAGCCGTTATTGGGAGATCTGAGGCTAGGAGGGTGATAGAAACTTGCTGGGAGTGTGGGATTCGTCATTGTTGGCCAGAAACTTCCTGCAAAGAGGTGAGTGCATGACCATGGCTTATCTAAGCTAAGATCTCTAGTTTTTTCTGTGATTTGGTGCTTATGTGGTTGTTTCTTTGAGTTCTCTATGGTATTTCGTGGCTGCTATGACTGGGTTTTGCTTCTGAGGATGCATGGAGCAGATTGGTGAAGCTTGGAGGCGAGATTCGGAGTTTCTGGTAAAAGGAAATCGATGTTCGGCATCGGTGTCCATCGACACCAGTTGGGGTGTCGGTCGACATCAACGCGAGGATGGCTCGACAACTTTGGCGAGTGTCGATCGACACCATGTGGAGGTGTCGTTGATATGCGTGGTTTATTTCGCTCCAAAATCTTTTACCTTAAAAAGACCACACAACGGCTGCAAATGCACATCTAATCGGTAGTAGTATTTAAGGATCGATCCCACAAAGAGAGAGAGAGTTGTTGTTAAGAGAATCCGTACGAAGAGATGTAAGGCTAGGACTCAATAAAATGGGGGTTTTGGTGTCACGGTCGTAGTAAGCAATAAACGTAAATAAAAAGCAAGTAAAATAAATAAAACAAGCGTTGGGCATCAAGGGAAATCACATGGATTTGATGATCTATCTATCTAGGAAAGTTTAGGATTAGTTTGTTTATCTAAAACTCGGACTACGAAACACGAATGAACCGTTAACTTATAGTTCACAAGCTAACCATCTAAGATCACTATACTCTGTTACTCAACTGTCGCAGGCAACAGTGCATAGATCAAAGCATTTAAAACAGGTTCGATTCTAATCCATGAAATTCCATAGGTAAGTGATATGTGCTTCCTATGACTCCTCACACATCTAAGCTAGGTCAAGCACACATGCAAGCTTTTGACAAAGCACACACACTTTAAATCATAGTTAGTTCTTGAGGCTAACTTAAAGCATTAAGCAAAGACTTAGAATTAAAGCATAGAATAAATTAGAATATAAATCTAACAAACCCTAAAAAATGCTACATAAACTAAGATCATCTTCCCCCTTTGATTATCTCTTTAAACCCAACTAGAATACTACTCTAGCATGTTTAAAGGAATCATCAAAGCAAGGTTTAAACAATTCATAAACATAAAAGAACAAATAGAGAAAAAGGATTTAGATATTACTTCAATGATTGTCAAACAAACTTGTAGGATGTTCTTCTTTTAGAATCAAAGATCAAAACAAATAAAATAGAAAGATTTGGTGGATCTTCAGAGCTTCATTAAAGTCATTAAAGTCCACTTGGCTGGTTGGTTCTCCTTACGTCGGTTTATAACACGTATTGGTAAATCGGGCATAACTTCCTGATCAGTGATCGGATTGACTTGACTCTCTCAGCTTTCCATTGACACCAATCACGTCAAAATGTGAGTTCTTGAAGTTCTTCAAAGGTTGCTCGTACTGTAAAGCTCTGAATCTGTCCTGAAACGTATTTTCCTTGTCTTTTGGTCTTTTTTGCTATAAAACCTGTAAAACCTTCTTCAAACCTAAAATACTTGATAATAGACATTAAAGCCTTGAATAATGTCAAACTCTTCCTAAATGCATACTAAAACTATAGCTAAAATGGATAAAATAATGATGTTATCAACTCCCCCAGACTTAGAGTTTGCTTGTCCTCAAGCAAACAATCAAAGTAAATCATGGAAAAGAGGTTTTGGACACTTCTTCGCCTTGACATTAGGAACTTACATTTGTAATCGTCCATGATAATCATCAACGCTCCTTGATCCCACAATTCTTTAGAGTCTCCAAAATATCCATTGTCATCTCTTTACATAAATTAAAGCAATAATAAAATCGATCAAAGGCTTGCAGACTCTCTTCAAGCCAAGACTTTCTTCATATGATTCCTTTCGTCTTCCTTTTCTCACTTCTTCCCTTTTTTTTTTTTAATCAAAGGTGTAGGCGAATATTGGGGTTATCGGTAATTTATCTACCCCTCGCTTCCAAGCTTTGTGTGATCATTTGTCTCAAGAGTAGAATATTAAGGTCACAAGTAATTTACCTACCCCTCTAAACTGATCAAAATCATCTTTTATTCTCTCTCTCTTTTTTTTTTCCTTTTTTTAGAGTATTGAAGGGAAGAGAGAGAGGGGAACATACTATTGAAGAAGTGCAATGTCTTGTGTGGCTTGAATGTGGAGATCTAGTCCAATGTATACCAATTCCCATGGTTAAAAATTAAGTCCGGTTTAGGTCCTATAAAAGTTAGAGACAGCGTTAGATCATCTGAATATCCATCGAATAGGGACGTGGAGGATTGTTGAGTCGGCTCACAGTCTTTCCAAACTTTGGTTCTGTTGTCAAGCATAATTAAAAGTCATAAGGGTGTTAATCCAAATCAAATAAACCGTTAGAATAAGATCCTAATACCCTACTAGTTTTGACTCAATAAAAAAATGTGACTCGATAAAAACGTCAAAATTATTGATGTAAAAAGTGGAAAAAGGTCTCAAGTCAACAAAATAGCAAGTATCATTAGTATAGGATGGAACATCC
>NC_025694.1:21553870-21579935 GCF_000633955.1 Camelina sativa | reverse complement strand
GTTGAGGATTAAAAATCATAAGGAAAATTGTAGGGTTAAAGAACAATGTCACCTTGATGGAATGATGTTATGTCGACTCTTAGATGTTTGATGGTTGCCCAAAAATTGTCTAGAGGTCGGCTGTGGTATGAATATGTGGTGACTAACCGTTTGTACTTCCTTTGGTGCTTGCATCCTCCTTGAAACAATAACCTAAAACCATCAATAATATTGAGAAAATAAAAATAATAAAAACATACCTAAATAAAAGAATGGTGATGGTTGGTGGTAGGATGGTGTGGGTTCAGAATTGTCTCGCGGTACACGGATGAACGGTCGCAGACATAGCAGTATTTGGTGGGTATGGTACGCGGTACGCAGGACATGGTACATGGTACATAGGACATGGGACAAGGCATCAGTTACGGTTGGTACAACTAGTGGGGACTCTCGGCATCGATCACATGAGGATTGTGATTGATCCGTTGCCTTTGGCTTGCTTCGGTCAGGTTGAAAATGGCCAGTCAGTAGGTGGTGCTTGCCATTAGATATAGTGTGCATAGTCAATCCATGGATCTTTTTTTTTTGGCTTTTCTATTTTCCATTTTTATTGTTTTTTTTTAAAACCTCAAACTAAAATGCAAAAATATTAAAAGTAAAAGAAAATAAATCCTAAAATTAAAACTTACTAGACATGGGTTTCCTCCCAAGTAGCGCGCTTGTTTAACGTCGTTGGCTCGACGTTAGCTTGTTTTCTCAAGCAGGGTGAGGAGAGTCTGTTGTCCTAGCTCTCTTGGATCTTTCTCCAATGTAGGCATCAGGTGGTTCTCTAGCATAATCTTCTTCTCTACATATTCGAGTAAGCGGGTTCAATGGTGTCGCTTCATAGAAAAGGTCTCCATTGATGTTGGTAAGAGTCATTCTTTGGTTAGGCTGGTCCATGACGGCTCCAGCTGTGGCTAGGAATGCTCCTCCAAGGATAAGTGGTGTAAACCTTCCTTTCTCGGCATTGATAACTTGAAAGTCGGTTGGAACATTGCAGATACTAACTCGCACATGAATGTCTCGGACCATTCCTTTGGGTATTGTGAATGAGGAATTAGCGAGTCCTATGCATATGTCTGAGGGTTGTAAGTGTCTCAAGACAATCTTCTTAGCAGCATCGTTTGACATGATGTAGATACATGAACCGGAATCACATAATGCATCTTCAAATTTAACACCATTGATAGAACAAGTGATGAGGAATCAGCCAGGGCTCTCCACTTTGTGTAGTGTGTTGAACGGCCGTGGGTAGTGTAAGGCTTGATCATAGAGCTCTTTCATATCTTTCCTTGACTCACAACTCTCAAGAAAGAAACGGTCAATACCACTACAGGAAAATTGGGCATTGATAGCGTCCAATAAACGCTATCGATGTTTATAGTAGCGAAGTTAGAAACACTATGTAATCGACCGCGACTATAGGTTCACGATATATTGTAGCGGTTTTTTTGTTATGCTATTGTATAGTTCTTTACGATAGCGCTTTATAATATGCAATTGTAGATTTTATAATAGCTTTTTATAAGCGTTATTTTTTCTTTAATTATACGTTATAATTGTTGTGTATATTGTAGCAGTTTAGCTTTGCAATAAATTGGACTGCTATCTTTTGTTTGCAATGAGAACCCAAACATTACTTGCATTGGGACTCAAAGTGACAAAATGAACTCTATCTTCTGGATTTGTTGAGAAAACTCGACCGTCTGCAACCTTTTCCCCAGAGCGTAGGTGATCTAAAAGAATGCACTTTTTCTTCTCATTTGTGTTGGTGTTAGAGCTGTTACCTACAATCTACAAAGAAAATTCCAGACAATTCATCACCAGTCCAGTCAAACAACAAATCATTCAATTAAATTAGAAAATTTCATAAATGATTAAGAAGATTTTAAGTCTTACCCCAGGTGATCTACTTTTTGAAATCATTTCATCTTTGCTTGGTTGTACACTCTACAAACAAAATTGAAGACAATCTTATCACAAGTCCATCACAACATCAATACAACATATATTTTTAAGACTAAGAAAGTGTAGAGTCTTACCCCAAGTGATTTACTTTTTGACATCCTTTCATCCCTGCTTGCCTGTACACTATAAGCCATTTGAATATTATGGCTAGGCCATGGGATGTTCTCACCAAGTGCCTTCAGATCCTGTTTGAATTCTATTAGCAGTCCCTTCCTCCACAGTGTTGTCAAACCAAACTCTTCGTCGTCGGTAAGGATGCCCAGGCCTGAGTCGTCTCCTACTGCCCATATAGACATGCTTCCGACTAAACTTCAACCACCTAAAAGGTGTATCCTTTCCACATACATTACATGCTTGTTTCCCTTTAACTTTACAACCAGCCAAGGTCCCCAAACCTGGATAATCGATGATACTCCACAACAATATTGCTCTTAGTTTGAAATTCTCCTGGGATAATGAGTTAACGGATACCTTCATTCCACAAACGCTCTATCATCGCCCACGATAATAGGTCTGAGACATTAGATAGCACTTTACGACATGCTATTTTGTCTTCATCAAATATAACATTTTTTTCTATGCAATTGTACATTCAATAATAGCAATTGTAATTTGATGTTAAATGTAATACTAAATTTTATTGAATTACAATTTTCTGGGATATTTTTTTTGGTTTTTGGATAATTTGAAAAATTAAACGAAAAACATGCCATAATTAAAAAAAAAATATTATATATATATGAAAGAGGAGTACAAAATATCTATATTACAAAGTAAAAATACATAATTAAAAATAAGTTCAAACAACTCTTGTATATTAAACTTGTAAATTTTCCACACTCTTGAAACTTCTTTGATATCATCACTTAATCAGCTTCAGCTTCAACCTGCAACAAAATAACACAAACACATGAAGAGAAAAGAAGCATTAATAATCTAAGTTTACAGAAAATGATATAGCAAAGTGATATGCTTTTAGGGAGCATGTTTTGAGTACCTCTCGTGAGTTGAGCCTTGAGTTCTTTAAGCCGCCTACTGCTCCAATAACCTTATGAACACATCAAAAATTAAAGAGTTAGAAGATACAAGAGACTAAGTCAAATATACACTAACATGTACCATTAACCAGCCGTACAATTCAATCACTGCTTAACAAATAAGACAACAAAAGTTCTCCAGCTCCACTCAACACGTCTTCTTAGTCAAAATCATCTTATGAGTCCTAAGAAGAAGCTAATGCAAAATTCCAATATTCAGAAACTCTTAATTAAATATTATAAGAGACTAGTAGTCAATGAAAAGAAAGACTATTATATTACTTCACGACAAAGAATTGTTTGAACCCACTTAATTATACAACTTCGCCATTGCAATTTCTGATGAAGTGTCTCTAAGTCTTTAAAGGTCATCTCGAAATCAAGCTACCATATTGCTATAAAGAAACATAAAACCCACAACAAATTATCGAATTATTGAGAGCTAATAAACAAGATTAGGGTTGAAATTAACATCTGAAGTACAAGATTTTTCCCCTTTTTATTCAGAACAAAATCTCCATTGAAACCCAGAAACAAGTGGTTCAAGACTTCAAGTCCCGTTTACTTTTATCTGCAATTCGATAAACAAAAAAAGGGAGAGTATAATTAGAAGTTCTGAATCAAAGAATCAAGCAGATAACATCCTTTTGCAATAAATAAATCAGATCTACAAGTCAAAACCATTAATCACAACTGGAGCTGCAAAGACGACAACATAATCTCACTGAACCTAACCACTTAAAAAACCTTTCTCAATGTACTTCTTGAAATCAATCCCACACTCGGAAGAAACGAGAGACTTGTACGGAGATCTCTAGATCTGCAAGCGAGACCTTCCAATCTGATTTCAAAAGACCAAACACATAGCTAAGCGATTAAAGTGAAACGAAGATGTGCAAGTATGTAATTACCTTAGATTTCACAATACATATGAAATAAAATGAACAGATCTAGTAGAGACGAAGAGAGATCTATACGATGGTGGGTAGGGTTTCGAGTCCCAATCTCTCTTTCTTCGACGGTGGCTAGGGATCGATTTCAAAAGGAAGAGTGAGAGGGAGAGAAACAACATTATAAAAATATGGATTTACTGAAGAAGAGGAAGATTATTCATCTGGTTTTGAATCTGCGCAAGGATTTCATCGGATGAGTACCTGGTTCTAAATATGGGGAATTGATAAGGAAAAGTAAATGAGTGTGAGAAAAAGCTTGAGAAGTGAAACAATGGAGTGAGAGGGAGAATGAAAGCCTGGTTCTATTTTTTCACCAAGTATTTAGCAAAAAAATAGATTTATTTTTCCACCTCAAGTATACATAGCGTTTTAAAAATACCAATGCTATGTATACTACAATTAAAAAAATTACTAAAAATAAAATATTACTATTGAAACATAGCGTTTATATTTTAACAAACGCTATCTAAAACTAAGGGGTATATCAACTATAGCAAAAAGACATAAAACGCTATATTGTAGTGAATAAGAGGAGCCAGATAGACATCGATGTTGTTACTCGGTGCAGTGGGTCCAAGAATCAGAAGGGTTACCATTATGTTCTCTTACTTCATACACATAATTGGAGTCATTTTGTAGTTGACCAAAAATACTGGCCATGTGCTATACTTGGTTTTCTGGATAGCAAAATGATTCACCCCATCTTTACATATACCAAGTCGAAGGTTTCTCGGGTCAGCAGCGAATTGTGGCCATTTAGCATTGACATGTGCCCAAGTCAATGAGTCCACTGGGTGTCTCATTGTTCCATCTTCAGAACCATTACCAAAATGCCATTGCAAATTCTTAGCCATTATCTTCGATCTGAACATCCTCTTGAATCTTTATTTTATTGGGAAGTACCTAAGTACCTTTGCTGGAATCCCATTCTTTGTCTCACCAGACTGCTTATCAATTTCCCATCTTGAAGCACCACATATTGGGCAGCTACTCATCTCCTCATACTGCTTCCAGTAAAGAATACAATCATTCTTACAAGCATGAATAACATCATAACCAAAACCAAATATCTTCAAGAATTTCTTAATCTCATATGTGGATCTTGGAAGCACATTATCTTCAGGAAGCATGTCGTGAACCATAGACAAAATCTGATCAAAGAAATTCTCTGAAATCCCACTCTTAACTTTGATATGGTAGAGTCCCATTATTGCTGCAACTTTGGTGTAGTTTTGGCAGCCCGAATATAAAAGAGTTTCTGCATCCTCCAATTTCTTCTTAAACTCGAATTCTTCTTCACCTTCAACCGCTACAGGTTGTTCTCCATTCGTATTTGAAGACTGTAAATTGTCTTCATTTTCAAAGAAGGTAGATCTAAACAACTCATAGGCTTATAAGTCAGCACTTTGATCATCAACTGTCTCCTCAACCCTTATGTTTCCATGAATGCTCCAACAAGTATTCCTCTTGTACTTCTGATCCATACCTCTAATTACCAAATGATACAGTGCCGTGTTTATATCTTGATGACATACATTCTGGAAACCGATACATGGACACATATCTTGTTGTCTGGCATTGCTAGTTTGCTAGAGTTGGGTCATTAGAACATTGCTAGGTTGCTGGTTCTATGTTTCATGTTGTTTGCTATTTACTATTGGATATTTATTGGTTTAATGTTATGGTTTATGTTATCAGCGGTTGTGTGATTGTGGTTAGGCAGCTAAGGAATCAACTCAAGAATCTTCGGTTTTAGATGTTAAGCCTGCAACTCGTTTTTCTTCAACGATTCTGCAACTAACCTCAGCAATCCGTGTTTCCAATACAAAAACATCATTTACCAGCGACTTGTCATGGATCAGAACCTCAGCATGATCTCTAGTACTGATTAGATGATCTCCACTCCAATCTTCAAGCTTAACAGCTTGCTTACTCACTTCCTCAACAGGCTTTAACTCTTTGACATACCCAGCAGTAATGTCTCCATGAAGCTCAATGATCAGATCATCATCAGAAGCAATTTCCACAGAAAATGTCTCACCATCAGCTTGTCCATCTCAAAGTTCATGACCAAATCATCCACATTCAGAGATATATGTCCCTTCTTTACATCTATGATAGCACCAGCTGTAGCAAAGAATGTGCGTCCTAAGATGAGAGGATCACTAGGCTCTTTGTCATATTCCAACACTACAAAATCAGTGGGTTTCATGCAATCTCCAATCTGAATCGGAACATCTTCTAAGACACCTTCAGGAATCCTTCTAGATCGATCAGCTAAGATAAGAGATATCTTAGTTGGCTTGAAATCTGTCATCCCAAGTCTCACAGCAACAGAATGTGGCATTAAATTGATACTAGAACCGAGATCACAAAGTGAGTGAGCAAACCTTCCTGCAGAGATAGAACAATCAAGTACAAAGCTTCCAGGATCTGGTAATTTCTCTGCAATTCTACTCTGAATCACTGCACTCACTTTCTCAGATACAACCACTTCCTCTTTCCTCTCATTCTTCCTTTGTGGTGGCTGATTCAACAAGATTGAGCTGACATCCTTGGTTAGCAAAGCTCCTTCCTCAGGACTTAAACCATTAGTGACCATCCTCTTCACATATCGCTTAATCCTAGGAGAAAAATTGACTGCATCTATCAAAGGCATCTCAATCATTACCTTGTCCATCATAGCCTTGCATCTAGCTTCCTCAAGCTCCTGCTTAGACCTCCTAGGCTTAGCAAAATGGACCTTGGGCTTATAAGTTTATTCTGTAGCGATTGGTGGAACTCGTAGAGAAACCGAAGCTGTTCGTGGGGGGTGTTGATCGATGATGATATTGTGTCGATCGACGCTTGATTTAGTTTGCATCGATCGATGCTCTTGTGTAGTGTCGATCGATGCTGGCTCGACTAACGTATCTTCGTCTCCTTCCTTCACCAAAATTGCATTACAAGCATGCTTGGGGTTCGACTTTGTTCTTCTAGAAAGAAGTTCCTCTTGTCTTTTAACAGACCTAGCAGTCTGAATCACTTGATTCTCCAGCTTCTTGACATGAGTGTTTAATGCATCAAACTTCCCAGTCAGCTCAGTGTATACAGAATCAATCTTCCCATTGAAGTCTACTGTTATATTCTCATATCAATTAATAATCCTAAGATCTAAATCTAGATTACTAATCAAAGATCTAGCATTAAGAACAACCTATGGTGAAGAACAAGAAAGATAATGAATCCAAACAATTAATCAATCTAACAATCCATGAAATTCCTAAACCTAACAAGCAGATATACTCAGACATAATTGTAAGAACACAAACCATGAATAAAATAGATATCATTAAGAGATTAAAGGAAGAAGAAAAGGAGTTATGAATCTTCTCTGAAGGAGTCTTGATTCTTCTCTCCAAAAGCTCTCTAAAAGCACTCAGGATTCTCGCTCAAAAGTTGTAGAGAAAAATAAAGCTTAGGTCTAAACAATGACCATAAAAAACTATATATATATTCCTAAAATACGTCCCGGGACTAATGATGCAAATATGGAAAACTTCTGATTTCTCTTCTTTGGCTATGCATCGATCGACACTATCAATTGCATCAGTCGATGCACTCTCTAAATTTATCTCCCAACTTTGCAGCTTCAGCGTCTGAAACAAGTCTTTTTTGTGGGTGTGGTGATGAATGATGTATGGAATGATGACTTACGAATGAATGGATGGCAGGGTGTTTCAATTCCCCTTATGCAATTGTCGTATAAGAGGTGTCAATCCAATCTTAAGGTTTGTGATCAATCAAGATGTGCATATGAGTCTAAGTCAAGCCAAATGTAAAGGTTGTTTGTCACTAACAATCCTATGATGAAATGTAAAATGCAGATAGTAAAGCTACAAGAACTAGGAGCTAAATGCAAATGGAACAGAATGATTCTGCCAATTATGAAGGTAAAACAGAAATAGAAACTATGATAATGCAAGTATTGAACTAATGCAAGGTAAGTAATGAACAGGATACTAAATGAATGCAACAGAAATGCAACTAGAGTGAAACAGGACAAACACAAATCATAAACACAAGTTCTGGGTTGGAACTCGAGCAAGCACTCGATCGAGTGCTGATCGAGTGCAGGGTCGAGCTGGACAAATACACAAAACAGAGCAACACAAGAAAAACAGAGCAATACCAAAACGAATCAAACAACGATCAAACAACAGGATTTAAGCTAAGAAATCAATAAACAAGGAAGGTCTTGAGGAGGGATTCATGGGCTGGACTATGATTGAGGTCATCTAACTTGGTCAACAAATCTCAAACAACTTGAGCTAATCTCTAGACATATATTTCTAAGACATGTTTAATCCACTCTCATGGCAAGAAACAATCAAACTCATGCATCTCTAGACTTGTTCTCACAAAGTAAAGAATCTACACAAGCAGACATTAAGCAATATGTCAAAAATCAAACAAGACTTCTAATCTCTTAGCAAGCCTAATGATAGTCTCTAGATCTAGCCTTATATATGCCTCTTAGACATTGGTGTGATGCTAAGAGGCTTGAAATCAGATCCTACCCTCTCAGATATAGGATCAGCATTAAGAACATCTAGCCTAGAAGAGATCTACAACAATCAAGCTTGACCAAATCAAACAAACCTCAAACACAACCCAGCCTAACCCATCCTCAAGATCCTAAGCAACTACTCACAAGCATACATGATGAACAATAAAGTCATAAACCCAGAAAATACTGAAACTTGCATCATTAGAAAGATAAATCAAAGATCTACAATATTGAAGAAAGAACCAAACTCAAATTCTCAATATTAAGAAAGTTATGAAACCAACAATATTGAAGAATTTAGTCTTTTTCTCCTTTTAAAAGAAGTACAAGATCTAAGAAAATAAAAGTGCAAAAGGAATAATTCTAAAAAAGGTAAAAACTAGGTTTTTGACTCTCTAAAAAGCTGGACTCCTTTGGTGGCTGCAGGTACAAGCCCTTATATAGAAAAAGTAGTGGAAGCCCTAAAAACGCTAAAAGACAAAATAGCCAGGCGGCTCGACCAACTCGACCTGGTGCTCGGTCGAGTGACCGGTCGAGTTGGCTCCTCTTGTGCTCCTCCCATTCAGTCGAGTCCCTCTCAACACACGGTCGAGTGTCTGGTCGAGTGGGAAGTCGAGTTGGACTCCGGACCTTGGTTCTTCAGCCTTAGCTCTCTTGCTTTCTCCTCATGATTGCTTCACTTCTCCTCAGCATTGCTTCCATGCTCCTTAAGCTCCAAAATCACCTGTTTATGCATGAAAAGATGCAAATGCAATGCAACTAAACTCTAATGCAAGAACAGTCCTAAAGCTATGCAATAATGGTCAAAATGGATAGCAAAAGATGCAAAAGATGTGAATATATTAAGGGAAAACAGGGTAAAATATATGAACATCAACACCCCCAAACTTAGTCTTTGCTTGCCCTCAAGCAAATGATCAAGACATAAGAAGGTAGGTGAGGTTTGAAAGTGGGATCTCAGCTCCTAAAGCTTGCAAATAGACCATCTAGAATCAATGTCCAAGTTACTAGTACTATGATGCAAGTTGAATGAGCTGTACTTAAAGATTTTAGACAAGCATATCACAACCTTTACTGATTTGAGCCTTAGATGTCCACATGCATTCAAATCAACCATTTCCTTTAACATTCATTAATCAAGAACATGAATCAATTCTATGCAATGCTTAAACTCATTTGGCTTGGTAGTAAAAGGTTTAGAGACAATGATGGTCTCTCTTTAGAGTGGGGCTTATCAATATCAAGGTTCTCTCATAAAAATGGATTGAGCTTTAGAAGAATGCTAAAGGTAAGAACACTTAGACACATACAAGAACAAAACCTTGTCTACCCAAAGGCACCCAAAGTGTTTATCCTATCAATCTAAACCCAATTGATCCTAGTGCTACCCTTTAACTTCTTCTCTTCTCTTTCACCCTTTTCTCTTTTGATTTTAAAGTCTTAGGAGAGGTTTCTTATATGATCTTTCTAGTGGAATGAGAGATTCTTACTTATTTGCTATGGTTTTCTTTTCTTCTTATTCTTAAGACATAAAAGCATTTTGCTATACTCTTCTTTTTCTTTCTTTATTTTCTTTGACTGAAACCATCTTTAAACAATATCATACTTCCCATTCTTTCACTAGACTTTGATTTTACTTAAAAACATTCCCCTCCTAAAGACTCTAACCTTTTCTTTCTCTTTTCCTCTTTTCTTTTCTTTCTTTTTCAAACAACCAAATCCCAAACCCAACAATGAAATCACCTAGTCCTATCTAGTTTGGAAAATGCAAACTAGAACTACACAAGGCATTATTCTTGTCAGTTCAAACCTAACACTTTCTACCAAGCTCAATCCCAAAATAGGCCTTACACACTCAAGAATAAACATGGCTTGAAAGAAGGGTTGGTTAAGGGTATTGGAAACTGATTTTAATGATTCAATCAGCTACTTGGATCAACAAGAGTGGTAAAAAGGAGAAAGATGATCCAAATATGTATATGGTATCCATGAGTTTAAAGCAATGCACAAACTGATAATTACAAGTCAATATTAGGTTCATATAAATAGGAAATGGCATCAAATCACAACATGCTTCAATTTAGACCAAATGCAATGCAGGAATTCAAGGCTTGGTTCAATCTTATGCTTCTAACCACTCAACTAGCATCAAAGTACTATTAACTTGGGCATTGATCCTAGTCTAGTGAATTAAACAAGCTAACAAGGCAAAGCTCATCATAGATCCCTAATGCAAATATTATACAATCCTACATGAAACATGCTAAACAAGATCCTAATATGCAATGCAAACTACATGAACACTCTTTTTTTTTAAAGATTTTTGCAAAAAAATTCAAATTTTTTTAGGGTTTTTCTATGCCTTAGATGTAATGCAAATACTAACATGATGATGCTAAAAATTTGAAATAAGAAAACAAAACACAACATCAAATGCTATCTCAAACCCTCCCCCAAACTTAAATCACACAGTCCTCTGTGTGAAAGAAATTTGTAAGAGGATTCAAGATCAAAAACAAAACACAACATCAAATGCAATGGTATTTACAAGGGAAGGTGATAGTGGTACCTCAAGGATTGGAGAAGAAACTGTCCACATCCTCTTGCATGCTGTCAAAAGTGTAGTTGGGGTCTTGTTGATGACTTGGAGGTGGAGATTGGGGCAATTCGACGATGGGAATCGACCTGGACTCGGTCGAGTACGTGCTCGAGTGGGGGGGTCGAGCTGGACCGCGAGTGTCAAAATTCTGACCTTGCTGCTGGTAGAACTGCTGGTAGAGTGCTGGATCCATGAAGTACTGGGGTGGGATGGGAGGGTAACCTGGATATCCTGGATAAGCAGCTGGAGGTGGGAAGCCATAAGGTGATCTGGGCTGGAACTCGGCCGAGTGCATCTGGGGTGCTCGGTCGAGTGGGTGCTCGAGTGACCCGGTCGAGTGCCTCGAAAATTGTTGTTCTCGGCTACTTGAACTCCTCTTCCTCTGATTTGGCTCGTACATTGAAGCTCTAGCTGGTTCCACAGGGTTTGCAACTCTTGAGAGTGCTCTAGTTGAGCTACTCCTCCTCAAGGGGCTTGAATGGCTTGGAGATGAGTTTGCACTCTTCAGCTCAGCAATCTCCTTCTTTAGGCCCTTGATGGACTTAGCCATATTGGTCACCTTCTTCTTAAGCTTATCAAACCTTTTCCCATGCCACTTGCTCCACTTTTGTAGGAGAGTCAACCTCTTGCTAGTCTCTCTCACTCCTCTACTATCCCTTGGGTTGGGCTCATAATCTTCAAAGTAAAATTGCTCCTCCCCATCAGCCATTTGTACATCTCCAGCTTCATCAACTCTAGGTTGAACTATCCCATCAAACAAGAACTCATCAGCTGGCCAAAAGTCAATGTTTGCTCCTTCTTGAATGGTGGTGAGCTCTTGGTTAGGTAAGATCAACTGTTTTTTCCCAACTGTTGGAAGCTCAAAGTTGAAGATGTGATTTCCTTGATGCATTTCCTTGGCCAATATGAGAGTAGAGGTGAGGTAGCTTGAGTCAATCCATCTTGGCAAAACCTTCTCTCCTCTAAGTGGGACCTTGGCAGCTTGTAGTATTGGAGTGATGATGCCTCCAATGGCTAAGGCTCCTCTTGACCCTTTGTTTTGTAGCTTGCCTACCCAACTTCTCAAATATATCATGTGGTCAATGAGCACCATTGCAAGGTCAGTCTCCACAGTGGTCCCAAGAATGATGGTTCCATTTCTTGCCTCAAGGATGATTCCATTGAGAGCCATGTCAATTATCTTGAGCTCACCCTCATTGAGATTTCCAGTCTCCTTCCTAGCAAAGAATGTATTTGCTAAGGCCTTGTGGAAGTACCTTAGGACTGGGCTTCTTATCTTTGAACTCTTGGTCTTGGAGGATGAATAGGTGATGTTGTCTCCAATGGTTTCCCAAATGGCATAGAGCTCCTCTCTTGGTATCATCAAGCTCCTATTACTACCAACTTCAAAACCAAACACATTTGCTATCTTCTTCAAAGAAAGCTCATAGTTCTTCCCCTTGATTGTGAAAGCAATATGACCAGCTCCATACTCATCATCCTTCCTTGCATATGTGTGCAGCTTGACTGTGTCTAGAAACTCGCAACTTTCTTCTTTATACCCCTCCATGCAAAGCCCCATGAACTTGGTTAGGTTGCTCTTCTCAAAAAGGTACTCCACATCTTTATCAATGGCTAGCTTCTCCATGGTTTCCTTGTGTGGATACCTAGTTCCCAGGAACTCCATTCTCATGAAGGCTTCATAAAGTTGCCTCTTTGTCAATCCACAAGATTCTGCTTCTCCATCATCCTCTCCCTCTTCTTCTTCATCTTCTTCTTCACTCTCACTCTCAACCTCCTCTTGTTCAATCTCAACTGCTGGCCTCTTCCCTTTGGCCTTGTTTCTCCTCATGAACTCACTAAGAGTTGGCTCCCTTTCTTCTTCACTTTCAATTCTCTCAGGATCTTCCTCAACTGACTGATTTCTCGAACACGACATCTGACTCGATCGAGTGCATGCTCGAGTGGGGCGTCGAGTGGTTCTTCCAGCTTCTCCTCTTGATTGTAGGTGATCATCAAAACGTTCCATGGAGCTTGCAGCCGCTTGTTGAGACTTCCTTGTAGTCATTGAAGACATTTTCGAATAGAACTGAAGGGAATAGACTCAAAGCTTAAGTTTAATAGGTTAGTGACCCAAAAACTTAAAAGAGCTAAGCATGAGCAAAGGACGAACTTTGAGAGAGATTTTAAAACTTGATTTTAGTTGTTTTGAGCAAATGAGAGAGTGTAAGAGACATAGGATCGTGTAAGGCTTTATTTAAAGAAGCTAAGGGTAGCCTGTGGATGTTGTCAATAGGCCTTTGAAGATTGTCTTTGCCTTTTGACCTTGTGTGCATCAACAAACTCGAGTACAGACTCGAACAGGTACACGGTCGAGCACAGGCTCGAGTGCGTGGTCGAGTCGACTGGGAAGTGATGGCTATTTGGATCTGGCTTCTGACTCGATCAAGTGCTCGATCNCTCAATCAAGATGTACATATGAGTCTAAGTCAAGCCAAATGTAAAAGTTGTTTGTCACTAACAATCCTATGATGAAATGTAAAATGCAGAAAGTGAAACTACAAGAACTAGGAGCTAAATGCAAATGGAACAGAATGATTATGCCAATTATGAAGCTAAAACAGAAATAGAAACTATGATAATGCAAGTATTGAACTAATGCAAGGTAAGAAATGAACAAGATACTAAATGAATGCAACAGAAATGCAACTAGAGTGAAACATGACAAACACAAATCATAAACACAAGTTCTGGGTTGGAACTCGAGCAAGCACTTGATCGAGTGCTGATCGAGTGCAGGGTCGAGCTGGACAAATACACAAAACAGAGCAACACAAGAAAAACAGAGCAATACCAAAACGAATCAAACAACGATCAACAACATGATTTAAGCTAAGAAATCAGTAAACAAGGAAGGTCTTGAGGAGGGATTCATGGGCTGGACTATGATTGAGGTCATCTAACTTGGTCAACAAATCTCAAACAACTTGAGCTAATCTCTAGACATATATTTCTAAGACATGTTTAATCCACTCTCATGGCAAGAAACAATCAAACTCATGCATCTCTAGACTTGTTCTCACAAAGTAAAGAATCTACACAAGCAGGCATTAAGCAATATGTCAAAAATCAAACAAGACTTCTAATCTCTTAGCAAGCCTAATGATAGTCTCTAGATCTAGCCTTATCTATGCTCCTTAGACATTGGTGTGATGCTAAGAGGCTTGAAATCAGATCCTACCCTCTCAGATATAGGATCAGCATTAAGAACATCTAGCCTAGAAGAGATCTACAACAATCAAGCTTGACCAAATCAAACAAACCTCAAACACAACCCAGCCTAACCCATCCTCAAGATCCTAAGCAACTACTCACAAGCATACATGATGAACATCAAAATCATAAACCCAGAAAATGATGAAACTTGCATGATTAGATAGATAAAGCAAAGATCTACAATATTGAAGAAAGAATCAAACTCAAATTCTCAATATTCTGAAAGTTATGAAACCAACAATATTGAAGAATTTAGTCTTTTTTCTCCTTTTAAAAGAAGTACAAGATCTTAAGAAAATAAAAGTGCAAAAGGAATAATTCCCAAAAAGGTAAAAACTAGGTTTTTGACTCTCTAAAAAGCTGGACTCCTTTGGTGGCTGCAGGTACAAGCCCTTATATAGAAAAAGTAGTGGAAGCCCTAAAAACGCTAAAAGACAAAATAGCCAGGCGGCTCGACCAACTCGACCTGGTGCTCGGTCGAGTGACCGGTCGAGTTGGCTCCTCTTGTGCTCCTCCCACTCGGTCGAGTCCCTCTCAGCACACGGTCGAGTGTCTGGTCGAGTGGGCAGTCGAGTTGGACTCCGGACCTTGGTTCTTCAGCCTTAGCTCTCTTGCTTTCTCCTCATGATTGCTTCACTTCTCCTCAGCATTGCTTCCATGCTCCTTAAGCTCCAAAATCACATGTTTATGCATGAAAAGATGCAAATGCAATGCAACTAAACTCTAATGCAAGAACAGTCCTAAAGCTATGCAATAATGGTCAAAATGGATAGCAAAAGATGCAGAAGATGTGAATATATTAAAGGAAAACAGGGTAAAATATATGAACATCAGCGTCAATGCTTGAATGTATTCCAAATCCTCCTATTTAGCTGCATTATGCTCCCATCCATGCTAAATCCTATAAAACCTGTAAAGACTCTCAAAGACTCTAAAAACACCAAAAAGACTCTATAGATAATACTTATATCATGGCTAAAAACACCTAAAAACCATGATATATCAATTCCCCCAGACTTAGCTTTTGCTTGCCCTCAAGCAAATCAAGAACTTAATATGTGGAAAAGGTTTGAAAACGCGGAAACTCCTTTTCTTCTTAAAGTATTGCTTAACAGATAAATCCGAATTGAACCTTACCTGTGGCCTTACCTGTGGGTTCTTGACAGTGGAAGATTTGCCCGACTCACCCTGAACCCTAACCGCTGGAAGTTTTGCCCATAACTCATAAACCACATCAGAATCATAAGATCCAACTTGGGTGACGGTTTTCAACAGACCAGTCTGATCGATCAGCTCTCTAACTTGATCATCCGCTGCCAGAGAGTAGCAAACTTCAGAGGCAAGGGTTTGAGAGGTAAAGAAACCATACCGTCGAGCAGCATCAGATGATATGAACCGTTTTGGATCAAACTCCTTTGAAGGAGCACCTGGAGAAGTGGAAATACCCTTATCCTTGGCGGGAGACGGACGCTTGGTGTCGCAGCTGTCGCCATCAGCAGTCGATTGTCTCTTGCGCAGACGCGACAAGATTCCCTAACTCGATAGAGCAGGCATAGGCACATCACCAGTGAGAACAACCAGCGGAAATCGGGATGGCACCTTCCTTTGCGGAGAAAACGAAGAGTTGCATGTCTCGTGGTCCACCTCGATGAAGGTAGGCATGGGCAGCGGATTCTCTGGTGCCGGGTTAGCCAAATGCGACTCATCTCGAGGTTCGTAAACCCCCATCGCCGTGGTTGGATCAATCGGAAACTGAGGAGACGGTGGAGGCAGTGTCGATGGGGGGTGTGAAGCTCCTAATCCGAGCTAGAATCATAGTGGAAGCCACTAAAGACAGATTTCATGGTGATTAGAGGTTAGAACACTAAATCAAAAAAAGAAGAGAAAGTAGAGGCTTAATCGACAATGAGTTGAAATCGCAAGGAGTATGAGGAAAACTCCAAAACCCTAGCCGCTCCCTTTTATACACCCTCGCGCGACCTAATGGGCTGTAGGGACTCGGCCCAATAAACATCTCAATCCTGAAAACACTCAATGAATCTATTAGTGTACATCTAACCTTTTTCCTTTCTCGTCTCAATTGCATTAATCACAAGATCTTAATTAATCACATCTTTCTCCCCTTTAACGGAAACTTAATCTATCCATGAACCAAACACATGATACACATATCCACTAAATGTGAACGTGAAGGCACCCATGTCGAGAAAACACACGTGAGCAGAAATAATTTTTTTTTAATTTAATTATTTTTTTATATTTTTATTAAAAAAAAACTAAACAGAACAAGACACTGAACATACCTTTGTTGTGTCAACCACTTGTTCAGAACCTTTGCCAGGAGCTATCAAAACCTCTTGAATTGTTGAAGATCACGGACTTGCTGCATGTGGGTAGTCTTTCACACTGTCATGTCTTTAGTCTGCAGTCCATCCTAACACGTTAAGGCAGCTGGAGATTCTCTCTTTGAAGAGCACATATATATTTGTTTTTTTTTTCTTTTTTATATATATTCCACTCAGCCTTCTGTTAGCTATTTCACCATCTTGAACATCAGTGACATCACTTGAGTTTGTCAATCACTGATTCCAGACTTGTGATCCATTTAGAACATTATTCCTGAAGATGTATGTGCATGTCTCTTCACAGCTCTTTGACCTCCTTAAATCATGACAACATTTAACTGGATAGACAAATCGGCATGACAGGTACTTATTTACAACAGTTGCTTTCAGAGTGCTGATCTTCTATATATTCTAGGATTTCCATGATCTGTCCTAGCTCACGTTTCTGTCTCAGATCAACACAGCTTAGGCAAACAGGTTAGAATTCACAGACACCAATGGACTTCCTAAGATTCACAAATCTGTTGAAATCCAGAGGCTTGGTAAATAAACCAGCTAACTGCAAATCAGTGCTCACATGATCAATCTCAATCTGTTTCGCCTCAACTAATTCACGAACAAAGTGGTGTCTAATATCAATGTGTTTGGTTCGCGAATGCTGAACAGGATTCTTTGAAATATTTATTACACTCAAATTATCACAATTAATTAGAAGAGTATCAGAATCCATACAATAGTCAGAGGTCATTTGACGCATCCACAAGAGCTGTTTGCAACAGCTTCCTAACACAATGTATTCAGCCTCAGCGGTTGATAGAGAAACATTGTTTTGCTTCTTGCTGTGCCATGATATCATGTTGTTGCCCATGATGAAACATCCACCACTTGTACTACGACGATCATCCACAGATCATGCCCAATCAGCATCACAATACCCACTCAGACTGGTGTTGGTATCTTTGGTATAGAAAATAGCAAAGTCCAATGTTCCTTTGATGTACTTTATGATCTTCGTTACAGCTGGTAAATGTGACATCTTGGGCTTGACTTGATAGCGTGCACAGATCCCTACTGACAAACATATGTCTGGACGGCTAGCTGTCAAATACAGTAGGCTCTCAATCATCCCTCTGTATAATCTCTCATCTACATCATCTCCTTCTTCATCGTTTGAGAGTTTGTCATTTGCGCCCATAGGAATTTTTTGCTTCTTTACTCTTCCCTAATCAAAAGCGCTGCACTAACTCCTTAGTATAGGTTCTCTGAGATACAAAAATCCCATCAGCTGATTGTTCAACTTGCAATCCTAGAAAATATCTTAGCTCTCCCACCATACTCATTTCAAACTCCTAAGACATGCTTTCCACAAACTGTTTTACCAGAGGTTGACAGATGAAACCAAAGACAATGTCATCTACATAGATCTGAACAAACATCAGCTCGTTGTTGCTGTTAAGAACAAATAGCGTTTTGTCAACACTTCCTCGACTGTATCCCTGGTCTATGAGAAAAGTAGTCAGCCTCTCATACCATGCTCTCGGTGTCTGCTTTAGACCATACAAGGCTTTCTTCAGACAGTAAACATGTTCAGGATGTTGTGAGTTCTCAAAGCCTTTTGGTCAACAATAAACCTCCTCTTGTAGTATTCCGTTTAGGAAGGCACTTTTAACATCCATCTGATGCAAGGTAAACTTAAGAGCGCACGCCATACCCAACATAAATCTGATTGATTCCAACCTTGCTACCGGATCAAAAGTTTCATCAAAGTCAATTCCCTCGATTTGAGAGTAACCTTGAGCTACCAACCTTGCTTTGTTCCTCACAATGCAGCCACTAGCACCACTCTTATTCTTGAATATCCACTTCATTCCTACTACATTGACGTCAGCAGGACGCTAAGTGAGTTCCCATACATCACTCTGTTCAAATTGTTCCAGCTTATCTTGCATAGCAGCAACCCAGAACTCATCATGAAGTTAGAGTCCTTGTGATTCTTGGGCTCAATAGTGGAAACAAAACACGGAAATCGAACTAAGTCAGAGTCCTGAGAGACAGACTCCGGAACAACAGCCTTTTGTTTCTTTTCTGCCAGCTGAACAAAATCAATATGCTTTCCTCTGGTAACTCTACCCCCCTGAATCGCACCTATAACATCAATAGAGGAGTGATTCCGATGAACCTGAGAAGAGACAAGGACTGAATCCAGAGATGACACAAACATGTCAGAGACAACAGGGCTGGCAGATTCTGGCACATACTTCTCATCATCAGTAACCAGGTCCTCGTCGGAGAAGACATGCACCAATGCGACTCGTAGAAATGAACTGTCTTCAAACACGACATTGACAATCTCCTAAACAGATCGCATGCATTTGTTGTAAACACGAAAGGCAATGCTATGTCCAGAATAGCCTAGAAAGATTCCTTCATCGCTCTTGGAGTCAAATTTACCCAACTGATCTTTATCATCCAGAATATAGCAGAGACATCCAAACATATGGAAGTAATGCACGGTTGGAGACTTCCCTTTCCATAGCTCATAGGTAGTCTTGTTGGTCCGGGGGTGAACATACACACGATTGATGATATAACATGCTGTGTTCACAACTTCATCCCAAAACCAATGAGGAACCTGATTTCCATGCAGCATACCTCGTGCCATCTCTTGCAGCGTCCTGTTCTTACGTTCAACAACTCCATTCTGCTCTGGTGTTCTTGGTGCAGAGTATTGATGAGTAATGCCTTGATACCCACAGAATTGATCAAACTTGTCATTTTGAAACTCACCACCATGATAGCCTCGAATGGTTTCGATCGAACACTTCTCACTCTTGATCTGCAAGGCAAGTATACGAAAACACCCAAGTGTATCAGATTTATCACGAAGAAATCTTACTCAGGTGTAGCGAGTGATGTCATCAACCATCACAAAGATGAATCAACGGCCAGATATACTCTGAATTTTGATAGGACCCATTAGATCCATGTGAACCAACTGAAGAGCACGACTTGTGCGAATGTTTGTTAAAGACCCATGAGATGCCTTGATATGCTTGCCCTTGTTGCACGGACCACATATGAAATGTGGATCACCCTTCAGCTTAGGCAGTCCACGTACAACTTCTTGGATTGCCAACTTCATGATTGTGCGAACATTCAAATGACTAAGTTTCTGATGCCACAACTCTGTGTTCAACTCAGCAATTGCATTAAAGCATTGCATTTCAGATTTCCACATATAGCAATTATTACCAGATCGTCTTCCTCTGAGTTTTACAGACCCTTGCTGGTCAACTGCTTTACAGTCCTTCTTGGTAAAGGTAACATCCAAGCCTTCAACACACAACTGACTGACACTGATCAAAACTTTTATTCCTCCATCTCCGAACGTGACTCTTCCACCAGCAAGATTTTCTATATGGGACAGATTGTCGAGAGCACCTGTCATATGTCTGGAGCACCCGAAATCAAAGTACCATTTAGCCTGATCAACCTCAGTTCTACCGGCTGTGTATGCCACATGGCAGTACAGATCATCTTTCCTGACATACCCCTGACTAACTCTTCTTACAGCTGGATAAAAACTACCATGCTGCACCAAATTTGCCACACGGTTCTAAAACTTGTAGCACTGAGCCTTATAATGATTTAGATGACCACAATATCAACATCCTCTTCTTCTGCTGAGTATAACAGGGCGCTGATCAGGCTGTTGATAACCGTGAGAACAATATGACTGTCTCCCCGACAACCGATGCTGCACACTCATTCGCATGTGATTCAGATTCACTTTAGCGAACTGATTACATTGACAAGTTGATGTACTCGGAACCTGTTCTTTCAGTTTTAGCTCAGACTTCTGCCCTCTAATGAATTGAGTAGACTTGTCAGAGTTGGTTCCTTGACAACCAAGACCCCACTTTACAGTGCTTGGTTGTCCAGTACTAAGTAAGGTATCCAGATCTTTAGTTCCCTTACTCAGCATCCTGATATTCTTCAGTTGTTCCTCCAATTGCTTCTCAAGACGCATAGACTTGGCCTTTTCTTCACTCAGTTTTTTAGAAAGCATTGCAACATTCATCTGAAGAGTATCTCTCTCGGCAGTCAGCTCGTTGTTGTCTTGAGTCTTTTGCAGCACTATCTTGATAAGAAGCCCTATCTGATCTTCCGTTGACAAGTCAGCCTCCTCTCCATCTAAGTCAGACTCAACCTTCTTGTCTAAGTCTTCTTCTAACAACAGAGCTTCGTCTTATTCATCTTCTTCAATGACTCCCAACAGAGCCACAAAAGTGTTCAGAATCTCACCTTTGTTGTCTTCTTCATCTGAATCACTTTCACTTCATGTGATGTAGGATTTCTGCTTGTTTCCTCGTGAAGGACAATCAGTCTTGTTATGACCATAACCCTTACACCCATAGTATTGCAAAGAGTTCGTACGTTTGTTGCTTGGACATTCAGCCTTGTAATGCCCATACCCTTCACACTCAGCACATTGACGCTCCTGCTTATCACCTTTCCTGAACTCCTTATCAGAATCAGCATTTGTGAGTAGCGTTGTTCCCTTTCGCTGACCTCTCTCCATCTTACGAAAGTACTTCTTAACTAACCGACCCACTTTTTCTTCGTCTGCAACCTCCTGAGATTCAGCAAGTCTTTGTTCTTCTATAGCTTTGAGAGCAAATGACTTTGTGTTCATCTTCTCTTTCTTCTTTAGTTGCATTTCAAACGCTTGCATCACCCCAACGACTTGATTGTACTTGAGCTCATCAGAATTCAGAGACACATCTATAGCAGATCTGTGATGTTGGAACTTGTTAGGCAAACTTCTGAGGAATTTCTTCACCAACATCTTGTCCTTGTATCATTTTCCCAAAACGGCAGATTCTGGTGCAATACCACTCAACCAACTACTATAATCTGCCAGAGACTCGGTTTCAGTCATTTGCAAGTTTTCGAAGTCAGATGCAAGATTGTCCAGCCTTGTGCGCCTAACTCTGCATGTGCCTTCAAACGTGACGACCAGAATGTCCTATGCCTCCTTGGCTGACACACATCCTTGAACTTGGTTGAAGATGTCTCTTGGCAGAGATTTGAAGATGATTGTCATCGCCTGCGAGTTATGCTTGGATTCTGCCTTTTCTTCAACTGTCCACTTCTTTCTGTGCTTAGGCACCAGTTCACCTTTTTCATTCTTCTCAGTAGGATGTGACCAGCCATCCTCCACTGCAAACCAGGTTCCATGTCGATGCTCGAGATGGCCTGCTTGATTGAAACTTTCCAGTAACCAAAGCATTCTGGATCCAGTTTCAATGGTCCTTGTAACGCAACAAACTCTAGTGATTTCTCCATACCCTTATCCCAAGATCTCACCTGTTGAAAAAGATACCAGAACTTTTATCATGTGTCTGCTCTGATACCAATTGTTACGGTATAGAGAACACCACACAACAAATAACACACTTGGAACGTGCCAAGCAAACGCTTTAATCAATCTTGTATAAAAACTCTCGTTTCTTACAAGACTTGAAACTAAGCTCACTCTCCTATCTATCTAACCCACAACCCTGTGTAGATCTAAAAGAGTTAAACACACTCACCTTCTAAGCTTTTTGTGATTGCTTGAAGGTTTACAATTCTCACAACTTTTACCCCACGAGTGCTACCTCTTTTTGCGGCTAGCCCTCGTCTACTTATACCCGCACAAATGATTTTTAACCTAAATCTTTGTGCATCCTAACTAAAAGGAAATATTTCTTATCCCTAATAATATATCCTTCCTTATCTTTTCTAATCAAATATACTCTAAATATATTCGAGTATATATTGATCTCTTCTTCCTTTCTTCTCACGCATCTTGTCACGGCGTCCCACTATCTTTCTCCACATCAGAACTACACGCCACGTCAGCATATCAGACCTTTAAGACACTTCACGGCCTCCTATTATCTTCATAGCTCTGTTGTACTTTCATATTACATTTTGATGGAGATGTTAAAAACAGAAGAAACTGATGATGCACATCCAGCCCAAAAATATACCTTTAGATTATGCCAAAATATCTACTAGACTGGCCAGGTATAAATTAACCAGACTATTAGAGCATGCACAATGCAAAGAGACTTACCAAGTCTCTCAAAAAATAGTATTTAGTTACTTTTAATTTAGTTTACTTATTTATTTAAATTTTAAATAAAAATAAAAATTTAAAGAAATCATATGTTGACATGTGGACAACACAATCTCTCAAGGGTTCTTAAAAGTTCTCTATTGAGAATCGATTTTATATCTCTCTTATTTTTAAATTTTTGATTAATTTATTTTTGTGAGAACTAATTTGAGAACCTTCCATTGCACTTGCCTTTATGCTCATGAATTTTAGTATCTTTAGGCACACCGCACATGCAAAAATATGAAATGTGGATTTCGCTATTATAAAAATGATTGATATATAAAAATACTGTTAAATCCAATTATCAAAGTTGTAGAATAATAACATTGAAAAAGACAATAAAATCAAAGACTTAAATTCCATTAGTGAAGATTGTATATATAAAGTAAAAAAAAAAGGCTTTCAATGACTAAAATAAAAAATAAAATAAATAAAATAAATTGTTAAAAATATAGATCACTTCCTTAATAAACTAAAGACAAAATTAGCAACCACTTTATAGCTCGTTATGCTCAATTGTAAAACAGTTTAACACAAAATCAATAAATTATGAGTCATATAAAAAAATATAATAAAAAAAAACTCGATGAATCCAAAATACAATTAGGTAGAAACAATCCTTACACGTAGTGCATGGTCCAAGCTTATTAGTAACTCAAGCAAATAAATTTATTTCAAAATTATTTAAAAATATGACAATAAAAAACAAAATGAGGAAAATAAAATAAAAAATGAGTTCAGGGTGACAAAATAAAGACTAAACGAAAAGTTTAACTTATTTATAACAATAAAAACATTCCCAAACTAAACCAAAAACATTCATTGACATATGATAACAACAACACCATGCACACAAATGAACAAATAAAATATAAGATTAGAATAAATAAAATAAATAAAATATAGCCAAACTAATTAAAAAAAGAATATACAAAAAATCAGCATAGGTATATTGCCAACTTATAGAATATAACAATAAATAGAGAACCATAAAAAATATTAACAATAGCAAACAATCTCGTGCATTGCGCAGATCTCCTCCATAGTTTACTTAATTACTCTTACTTTTTTTGATCTCTTCTCCCTCCTCTGTATTCTTGTAACCAAGTTGTTATTAGTATATAATAGTTACACTAAATTCTATCTCCATAACAAAATTGTATTATATAATTAGTCTGCTGTAACGGCTATTTCCACTAGACTTCTTTTTGCTTTCTTATGGATCAAATATTATAGTTAAGCTTAGATAACTTCCAATTTGGTTTATTCCACTAAATTTACCTTTACTGAAAAGGAATAGTTGATCGAAGAACCGACTCTGACAGTTCTAGAGTTCTCGAGGTCAGCCGAACCTACCATATTGTAAAATTGATCCGGTTTATCTCGGTTTACACCACTGAAATTACCTTTTCTGAAAAGGACTTGGGCAAATAACTATTTTCCTTTTTATTTTGGTTAACGAAACGATTTCCATCTCAAAAAAGGAATGGTTGATTTTACCGACTCGGGCTTATAAATACGGCGCATAGGGTTCAACTTCATTACCTAACAAACAATTTAATTGCTCTCTCAATTCTTAAACTTTTTCTCATCAAAGAAAAGATCTCACCCCACAAGAAACAAACTATGTCGACGAAGAAGATGATCATGTTGAAGAGCTCCGATGGTCAGTCGTTCAAGGTAGAAGAAGAGATCGCGATTCAATCGCAGTCCATAGCGCATATCCCAACCCCCATACCTCAGAAGTCGACTGAACTCCAAGTCAAGTTCCCGCACTGACTGAGTCCCCTGAGCTAGCTGAAGGAACTGCATCTCCAACCTATCCAGTGCCTCTCTAGGGAAATACTTGCGGTTGAACTCCAAGACGAAGTCAGCCCAAATCATCTCCCTATGCACTCTTCTGGCTGCCACAGAACTCCACCACAACTGAGCATCACCAGTCAAATGGTGGACCCCAATGTCCACCCAAAACTCCTCAGGACATCTCATAGTATAGAAATTACGTTCCACACTCGTCCTACATGCCTCCGCAGGAGTAGGATCAGTACCTCCCAAAAACCGCTCGGTACGAATATGACCCATCTCTGTCAGCATGCTGATATAACGAGACTGGATCCCCACATCCGCAGCCACTGGCTGCCGCTCCTCCGCCACCACTGGTGGCACTACCTGAGCCTCAACCGGTGCCACTGGCTGCAACCGCTCAATAAACTGTGCCAGCAAACCCGCAAGGTCGACACCCGGGACTCCACCCACTGGAACTCCCACACCTGGAGCCCTAACATCACCGGCCACGGGAGCATTAACACCGCCCCCTCCGGCCACACTCACGGAATCACCCTGGACACCCTGCGACTCGCCGACACCCTCTGCTGTCACACTCTGGTCCTCGGTCTCACTAACCAGTGGGGCTCTCCCCCTACCACGGCCACGTCCGCGTCCACGACCATGTCCGCGTCTACGACCACGACCAGCAACAGCATCCTCTCTAACCATCTGCACTACCATGAACAGAAGGCTAAGCACACAATTAACGGAACACAAAAACATGAACTCACCGTGGAATCACACTGTAGGCTCGAAGAGGATGTTCTAGGACTCCATGCCACACACAATTGACTAACTCACATAATCAATCAAGACATGCAATCCCAGCATCAACAACAGAAACCTAGTGAACCCAAACCTAGAACCGTAAGGGCTGTGATACCAAACTGAAATGACCTGACCCGTTTTTTTGTTTTTTTAATAAACAAGAAAAAATAAAAAATAAATAAACTACAACTAGTGGTCCCAAACCCACTAGCCACCTAGCCACAAGCACAACCAACAGCGGAAATAACAGATTCCAATATCCAAATAATAATCCAATAAATAAATCATAATCATTCCAATAACTAACATTAAACCAAATCTTAAACAAATGATCCAAACAGCATAAAACAGAGAACCATCAATCCTAAACAACATTCTAGGACTCAACTCTAGCAACAACAGAAGCCAGACAACCAAGCAAACCACTAGAACATCCTCCTATTCATTGCCTTGATTCCACGATTACACTTTGCCTTTATCTGCATCACAAACACAAATTGCAATGCATGAGTATTTTATAAACACTCAGTAAGGCAATCCTCCCATCTACTGGACTATATACACAAGCAATAGA
>NC_025694.1:21531710-21553569 GCF_000633955.1 Camelina sativa | reverse complement strand
TAATAGTTACACTAAATTCTATCTCCATAACAAAATTGTATTATATAATTAGTCTGCTGTAACGGCTATTTCCACTAGACTTCTTTTTGCTTTCTTATGGATCAAATATTATAGTTAAGCTTAGATAACTTCCAATTTGGTTTATTCCACTAAATTTACCTTTACTGAAAAGGAATAGTTGATCGAAGAACCGACTCTGACAGTTCTAGAGTTCTCGAGGTCAGCCGAACCTACCATATTGTAAAATTGATCCGGTTTATCTCGGTTTACACCACTGAAATTACCTTTTCTGAAAAGGACTTGGGCAAATAACTATTTTCCTTTTTATTTTGGTTAACGAAACGATTTCCATCTCAAAAAAGGAATGGTTGATTTTACCGACTCGGGCTTATAAATACGGCGCATAGGGTTCAACTTCATTACCTAACAAACAATTTAATTGCTCTCTCAATTCTTAAACTTTTTCTCATCAAAGAAAAGATCTCACCCCACAAGAAACAAACTATGTCGACGAAGAAGATGATCATGTTGAAGAGCTCCGATGGTCAGTCGTTCAAGGTAGAAGAAGAGATCGCGATTCAATCGCAGTCCATAGCGCATATCCCAACCCCCATACCTCAGAAGTCGACTGAACTCCAAGTCAAGTTCCCGCACTGACTGAGTCCCCTGAGCTAGCTGAAGGAACTGCATCTCCAACCTATCCAGTGCCTCTCTAGGGAAATACTTGCGGTTGAACTCCAAGACGAAGTCAGCCCAAATCATCTCCCTATGCACTCTTCTGGCTGCCACAGAACTCCACCACAACTGAGCATCACCAGTCAAATGGTGGACCCCAATGTCCACCCAAAACTCCTCAGGACATCTCATAGTATAGAAATTACGTTCCACACTCGTCCTACATGCCTCCGCAGG
Source organism: Camelina sativa (assembly GCF_000633955.1). Lineage (NCBI taxonomy): Eukaryota > Viridiplantae > Streptophyta > Magnoliopsida > Brassicales > Brassicaceae > Camelina > Camelina sativa. Next base: position 21,552,657 of record NC_025694.1, on the reverse strand, counting down.
AGTAGGATCAGTACCTCCCAAAAACCGCTCGGTACGAATATGACCCATCTCTGTCAGCATGCTGATATAACGAGACTGGATCCCCACATCCGCAGCCACTGGCTGCCGCTCCTCCGCCACCACTGGTGGCACTACCTGAGCCTCAACCGGTGCCACTGGCTGCAACCGCTCAATAAACTGTGCCAGCAAACCCGCAAGGTCGACACCCGGGACTCCACCCACTGGAACTCCCACACCTGGAGCCCTAACATCACCGGCCACGGGAGCATTAACACCGCCCCCTCCGGCCACACTCACGGAATCACCCTGGACACCCTGCGACTCGCCGACACCCTCTGCTGTCACACTCTGGTNTCATCTCCCTATGCACTCTTCTGGCTGCCACAGAACTCCACCACAACTGAGCATCACCAGTCAAATGGTGGACCCCAATGTCCACCCAAAACTCCTCAGGACATCTCATAGTATAGAAATTACGTTCCACACTCGTCCTACATGCCTCCGCAGGAGTAGGATCAGTACCTCCCAAAAACCGCTCGGTACGAATATGACCCATCTCTGTCAGCATGCTGATATAACGAGACTGGATCCCCACATCCGCAGCCACTGGCTGCCGCTCCTCCGCCACCACTGGTGGCACTACCTGAGCCTCAACCGGTGCCACTGGCTGCAACCGCTCAATAAACTGTGCCAGCAAACCCGCAAGGTCGACACCCGGGACTCCACCCACTGGAACTCCCACACCTGGAGCCCTAACATCACCGGCCACGGGAGCATTAACACCGCCCCCTCCGGCCACACTCACGGAATCACCCTGGACACCCTGCGACTCGCCGACACCCTCTGCTGTCACACTCTGGTCCTCGGTCTCACTAACCAGTGGGGCTCTCCCCCTACCACGGCCACGTCCGCGTCCACGACCATGTCCGCGTCTACGACCACGACCAGCAACAGCATCCTCTCTAACCATCTGCACTACCATGAACNTAGTATAGAAATTACGTTCCACACTCGTCCTACATGCCTCCGCAGGAGTAGGATCAGTACCTCCCAAAAACCGCTCGGTACGAATATGACCCATCTCTGTCAGCATGCTGATATAACGAGACTGGATCCCCACATCCGCAGCCACTGGCTGCCGCTCCTCCGCCACCACTGGTGGCACTACCTGAGCCTCAACCGGTGCCACTGGCTGCAACCGCTCAATAAACTGTGCCAGCAAACCCGCAAGGTCGACACCCGGGACTCCACCCACTGGAACTCCCACACCTGGAGCCCTAACATCACCGGCCACGGGAGCATTAACACCGCCCCCTCCGGCCACACTCACGGAATCACCCTGGACACCCTGCGACTCGCCGACACCCTCTGCTGTCACACTCTGGTCCTCGGTCTCACTAACCAGTGGGGCTCTCCCCCTACCACGGCCACGTCCGCGTCCACGACCATGTCCGCGTCTACGACCACGACCAGCAACAGCATCCTCTCTAACCATCTGCACTACCATGAACAGAAGGCTAAGCACACAATTAACGGAACACAAAAACATGAACTCACCGTGGAATCACACTGTAGGCTCGAAGAGGATGTTCTAGGACTCCATGCCACACACAATTGACTAACTCACATAATCAATCAAGACATGCAATCCCAGCATCAACAACAGAAACCTAGTGAACCCAAACCTAGAACCGTAAGGGCTGTGATACCAAACTGAAATGACCTGACCCGTTTTTTTGTTTTTTTAATAAACAAGAAAAAATAAAAAATAAATAAACTACAACTAGTGGTCCCAAACCCACTAGCCACCTAGCCACAAGCACAACCAACAGCGGAAATAACAGATTCCAATATCCAAATAATAATCCAATAAATAAATCATAATCATTCCAATAACTAACATTAAACCAAATCTTAAACAAATGATCCAAACAGCATAAAACAGAGAACCATCAATCCTAAACAACATTCTAGGACTCAACTCTAGCAACAACAGAAGCCAGACAACCAAGCAAACCACTAGAACATCCTCCTATTCATTGCCTTGATTCCACGATTACACTTTGCCTTTATCTGCATCACAAACACAAATTGCAATGCATGAGTATTTTATAAACACTCAGTAAGGCAATCCTCCCATCTACTGGACTATATACACAAGCAATAGAGATACTCTAACCATCAAACAACAATCAACAACCAAACCAGGCTCTGCATCGACCGACACAAGATTGCATCGACCGACACCATCAGGGACCAGCATCGACCGACACAAGATGTGCATCGATCGATACCAAGTTCAATTGCATCGATCGATACCATGTTCACTTGCATCGACCGATGCTTCCACTCGCATCGATCGACACATGCTCGACATCAAGCGGAAACCCTAATCGCATCGACCGATGCCTCCACATGGCATCGACCGATGCTCCTAGGTCAAACCGCGCCGTCCTCGCACTAGCATCGACCGACGCACATAGTTCATCGACCGATGCTCATGCCGAGCATTGTTTTCCCCGAAACTTTTCGCCGGATCTTCGTTCCTGCAACCACAAGAATTGATCCCAAGCCGCAAGAAAGCTTCCTAATGCCTCAAATAACATACTAGCAAGCCTAACAACACAGAAACAAACAGATCAGAGTAATCTCCAGCTTAGATAAGCTATGGTCATGCACTTACCTTTGCCACAGAAGGAATCCGACCCAAACACAGGAAGAAAATGTTCCTTGGAAGCTCCTACAACGATCCCAGCTACAGATCTCTACAGGAAGAGCTTGAAATCTCCCAAAAACTTCAAGAACGCTCAAGAACACTTTTTCTCTTCTCTTTTCTCTCAAAAACGGCTAATGTCGTCTAATGAGACAAAAGAACGACTTAAGGGTTTTTCTCCTTTCTCTTTGTCCAAAACGCAGCGTTTAACTTAAATCAAAACGCAGGAAATTGAGTCAGCATCGACCGATGCTCCTCCAGCATCGATCGATGCATATTCCAAACCGGGATTCCGGTTAGCAGATGTTACAGCAGACACGTTCCTTCCAATCCACCTCTCTCTCTTCCTCCGTACAGAGACTCACCCGAAACTAAATGAAATCTGTTTTGAAGATTTGGATTCATTTCACGCCTTGTGTTCTTCTCTTTCTTCATCTTCTTCTTCTTCTCGTTTGAACTGGTTCTTATATTTATCTCTCCGGACGAATTTGAATCTAGCAACCATCCATTATTACTCTTCTCGCATCTGTGTGTTTCGTTCTTGGAGCTGTATACGGTTATATAGTGTAGTCGATTTGGTTTTTAGCTTTTTTATTCGTTCGAACTTGGCTATTTTGGGAAATAAATTAGGTGATTTGCTTAGAGTTTTGGGTTCTTTGTATTCTTGGTAAAGTGTCATACTTTCAGCGGGAAGTTTTGTACGCAATCAGTGGAATGATTGCGAATCTTTAGTAAGTCATCATCATCAAGAGTGTCTTTTTTAGGCTTAAGAGTGTGATTCCAGATGTAGAATGGGTTATGGAACTTTTAGGTTCAAAAGGGTTGTTAAAAAAACATGAATTTATTAGGATTATACTCATTAGGATCCAAGTAAGTCTGCTTTTTGTTTGGAACACGAGTCGAATCTTGTTTAAGTCAGCCGATTTCGGGATTCTCGAAAAGCAAGTTTTGAGTGGGAATTGGGATAGTTGCGTAGCGGTCCTGGACAAGATTTTTGATAGTTCCAGTGATGACACGAGAAGCACAGATTTATATCTAGGATAGTGGTTGTTTTTTGTATTTTTTTATTTTAATTATTTTTAAGATAATTTTTATTTGGTGTTTGTAATTAAAAATCATTATTTATATAGTTTTTGACAATTTTTATTGGTAATATTTTGTTTTTAGGTTTTTGTTATTATTTATTTTTGGTTATTTTTTATTTTATTATTGTAATGAAATTATAGACTAAAATCAATTTTGTTTTTTATTGTATTATGATGCATTAGAGCACCATTATTAGTGTTAGCTTTTTCATCATAGCACATAAAAACTATGAACTATTATAATCAATCTTAAATTTCCAAATGCAAATGCAACAAAAATAAACAAACAACTTGATTAGTTTTATACATATCATACAAAATAGGTATGTGCATTATTTTTTGTAAGATGTGTTTAAAACTAATTAAATAAACAATATTTTGGTGTTTCAGTCTCTAACACTTAAACTAATGTTATTTACTCTAGAATCATGGTCCCTTACGTATTCTTCTTTTGAGAGAATCAAGACAAAGTTATAATTTTGATACTTAATATCAAACAATTTATATTAAATTATAATTTTTAAAAAATCAAGTTATATTTTTGTATTAAATAAAAGAATTCTAAAATAATTACATGGCATAGCGCAGGTATAAACTTAAAACAAAACAGAAAAATGATTGTAATACAAGAAAAAAAAAACAAAATTGATTTTAGTCTACAATTTCATTACAATAAAAAACCAACAACAAATAATAACAAAAACTTAAAAACATAAATATTACCAATGAACATTGTCCACATCTATGTCAATAATGATTTTTTATTACAAAAATCATCCTATAAATAAAGAAAATAGAAACAAAACAAAAAAAAACCCGCGGCGTAGCGCGGGTACTATCCTAGTATATTTAAATACATATATCGTGCTACTAACAAATTCTAAACTTAATTAGCAATTTTTTTTTTTTGTTTTGAATATAAATAAAGGACAGTTTTGGAACTACGAAATTTTTTAAACAAGAAGTAAGGTATATGAGAATTAAAATTAAAAGAATTTATCTGGGCTAATCCTAAAAAAAAAAAGTAATTTTTTGTTAGCTTGTATACCCTTTTTTATTGCTAAATATTTTTTTTTTTTGGTGAAATATGATTGGTATCCCAGCTTATTTTTCTCTAAGATCACATCTATAGAAAGTATTAGAATTGATATCATCACATTGTGGGGTATGTTGTAATTGTATACAAAGCGTCTACACCATCAACAAAGGATTAGCCATTTTGCAACCAGAAGCTCATGAAAAATTTCTTACAATACCATTAGATTTTTTGTGATAATTGTGTAGTGTTTCGAAGTAATTCTAAGTCGACCTAGTGATTTTAGATAATTGATTTACTCTGAATCAATTATTACGGTTTTTGGTGAAAAAATAAAAGAATAAAGTTGATTTTTAACAATTTCAATATATTGATGATAGACTTTTTTGTAAGTTGTTTGTTTGGACTCTTATCTTTTTTGGGAAATTGTTTTGATGAAAAAGGGGTATGAGATTTTAGTTAATTGTAATTGATACTAGAACAATAGAGATCGAAAATACCGAAGAAAGATTAATGGCTCAGTTCCTGGACGGCCTACAAGACTGCATTGTGCGAAAGGTGGAACGCTTGACGTACAACTCCTTTGATGAACTCTTGCACCTCGCGATGCAAGTCGAGCAACAGATCAAGAGAAAGGTCAGCACCATCAACCGCTCTCGCACTCAAGGAACGCCGAGCTGATCGCCTAATTCGTCCCCAGGCGCCCGAGTTCCGGACACCAACGACGCTATGAGCCGGATCCGGGAGGAACGTCCGAAGAAGACGATGGCCCACTGTACCAAAGGAGATGCCATCGCCATATAAACAAACATGTGGACGATCAACCCAACCGTCCGGTTGAACCGGGTCACAAACTCACGGCTCCGACGTTTGCCGGAAAGGTTGATCTGGAAGCTTACCTTGACTAGGAGGGAAGGATGGACCATATATTCGCCTGCTACAACTATCCCGAACCATAGAAAATCGCCTACGCAGCCGTCCAGTGCACAGGCAACGCCCTTACGTGGTGGAACCATATCGAAGCTGACCGAAGGATACCGCGGACCAGAAAAATCAAAGGCCGTCACCATTGACTCGCGATTCAAGCCAAGGGACCTAAACAAGGACGCTCGTACCGATCCCAGTCCGCAACCGACCGAAGGACGTACCCGAGATATTATCTGCTTCAAGTGCCAAGTTCGGGGCCACTATGCCCGAGACTGTCCCAACCCGCGTACCATGACTATTACCGCGTCGGGAGATTTTGAGTCCGAGAACAATGACGAACCTGATGAGCCGAACGATGCTAAGGAAATCGAGGAAGTCGTAGCCGAACCTGACGAAGGAGAGCTACTTATGATCCGGCGGGTCCTCAACACCAGCCAACTTCCGGACAACACGCACCAGCGGTGTAATGACCTTGACTAAGGGCAGACATTCCAAAAATAAAAGTTCGAAGAAATGGCCGGCAACGACTTAGAAAGGAAGAGGAAGAAAAACAAATAAGAAGGGTCGAAGGATGTCCGAGGAAAAATTCACGAGTCGTAGAATGGCCGAGCCAGGACCGAAGTGACCGGATGAGCGATTGAGACCTTAAGACTGATCGGGAGTTGGTGGTTTATGCAGAAAACTGCGTACATGGAAGATACGGTCAAGTACCAAAAAAGACGATACGGTCCGAGAAGTGTCGGAAGGGACGATGATAGACAGGTTTTCACCCAGGGTATCAATCCCCTACGCAGTTGTAGTACAAAGGGTTATCAATCCAAATGGTTGTCTATTTCTAGCAGGAAGGATATGATCAGAACAATGCAAGTAAAGCCAAGCAATTAGAGTTTTGGTTCTAACGATTCCTAAAATAAACAAAGTAAAAGAATATAAACAAATAAACCACACGAACTAAGCACTCGATGCAAGCAATCGAGTACATGATCGAGTGGGGTGATCGAGTATGCAAGTGAGATATGAACATCTCGAGGTATTACTCGATACAGGTTATCGTGTACCTGATCGGGTAAGTAGTCGAGTAAGTGAATGAAATGCAAATAAATAAAATACGGAAGTTCCTAAGGATGGGGGTAATCAAATCCAAGTGTTCTAGACCAGTACGGATGCCTTACATGCCTCAAGCAATTATTTCATAGACAATGAACCTCTAAGCCCTTGTCACCACACTTTCGCACTAGCAACAATCAACCTTGAACACATTACCACATTGTCTCACTAGCAATATGAACAAACAGGCATTAAGAACGATTCATTATTGTCAGTAGACTTAAACTCATCTAATTTTGTTACTCAGAGTTAAGTAAACCTCTAGTATTGGCTAAATCAAGCATTTATCTACTCCTTTCGGACTGTAGCATTTGTAAACGCCCTAGATCTAATCTCAACCTTTCGGTCTGTTGACAGCATTAAGAGCACCAATCTAGAAGCAAATCTATCAATCATTTACAATCAACTAAAGCATCCTAACCGATCAAGAACACAAAGTCATCTATCCCATCCCTAGAAACTTTACTACACTACTCGGACATAGAAGCGAATAACAAAGCAATCAAAATGAACGAAAATGACATTGTATTAAAAGATAGAGTAGAGTAGAGAAAGTAAAGGATAGAAAACTAAGAAAACTACAAAATAAAAATGCAAAACAAGAAGAAAAATGTTGAGTCGGGTGAGCATGGCTTCTCCGCGATGCCTCAGGTCAGGTGATGTTGTCCTCGGCTTGGGGCTCGTATGATGATGCTCTGTAAGGTACTGGAGGTGGCATTCCTCGAGTTCCTCCTAGCGGTCCGCTTCTTCCCATCCAAGTTGGTGCTTGTGTCGAGGTAGGATCTGAGGCACAGCTTGACTTATGTTGCAACTCCTTGATTTGACCTCCCATTGTCTTCACCGAACTGGTAAGATCTTTTACTTTCTTCACCAAGAACTTGTTCATCCTCTTCAGCCAGCCGATCCTCTTGTGAGCTTCCCTCACTCCAACCGGTTGCTTTTGAGAGCATACATACTCCTTAAAATAGAACTCCTCCAAGCTATCTCCTTGTCTCTGCCCGGTCTCCTCTCTCTTCTCAGCTTCGGACTCCTCCTCCGGGTTGTACAGCTCCTCCAACGGTGGTGCGAAGTCAATGTTGTCGCCCAGCCGAACCTTGGTGCATATGACATTAGCTAGAACCATTTGAGCAGCTCTGGTGGTTGGATGGACAAACTTGAACAGCGTCATGTCATTAGGCCTCTCATGGGCCAAAAATCTCGCCAGCACGAGGTAGTCCGCATCCAGCCATCTTGGTTCATGAACAATTCCCTTTAAGGGCACATCGCATGCCACTAGGATCGGTGTGACTAGTCCCCCAATGGAGATCTCTCCGCCTCCTTCTCTTCTTTTCACGGCCCACGATTTCAGGTAGAGGAATTGATCGAGTAACACAAACAACATGCTTGTATCCGCAACATCTCCAACTAGTGGTGTACCATCCCTAGTATTGTCCAAAACTCCACACAGTGCAATATCTAACAGCTGGAGCTCACGGTCGTTCACATTCCCAGTCTCTTTTCTAGCAAAAAGAGTGCATGCAAGGGACTTGTGAAAATACCTCAAGATAGAGCTCCTTATTTGAGCGAATTTGGAGCTTGTGTACTTGTAGGGGTTCTTGTCTCCTATTGCCAGCCATAGGGACCTCATTTCTTCTTTGCCTACCTCCATACCTTCCCCACTACCAATCCCCCCATCGGGTAGTAGGGTCGGGTGGTCCTCGAAATAGTACAGCTTCAAGGTTGAAAGGAAGTGGACCGTCTCCTCCTCATATGCTTCAAGGTGGGCTCGCATCAATTGGCCCAGGTCGCAAATATCGAACAGGTACTCGACGTCTCTAGCGATGCCCAATTGCTTCATTGCTTCTCGGTGAGGGTAGCGGGTACCAACAAAGCTCATCTTCCGGAAAAACTTGAAGAGTCTTGCCGGAGTATCCACCTCCTTCTGCTTTATTCTCCAAGAGGCTTGGCGGGTCCTCTCTCTCTGCTCCTCTTCTCTCTCTTGGTCCTCCTCCTCAGCGTGTTGGTCCTCTTCCTCAACTGCTCTCTCAACCACCTTCTCATCCTTCTCCGAACCCGTTCTCTTCCCCCTTGCAACCGCAGCTCTGCTCCTTGATCGAGAGGTGTGGATCTCCCCTTGCTCTTCTCCTCCGGCTTCAGAATCGACCTCCATAGGGTCGATAAGGGTCTTTTCGGACATAGACATGTCCCTACGTCGAGGAGAAAGGCGGACAGCACTCGCCATTGGACTCGGTGAGCGAACTCGGGGGCCTACTCGATCGGTTACTCGAGAATCAGGTCGGGTGGTGGATCGGGTTGTGCATCGGGTTGGGGAGGCTAAAGGTCCACCCAACGGTTGGGAATGTGGAACGATTCCTCTTCCTTGAGACTCTCGAACTTCGACGGCATCACCTCCGTTTGTAGCAGCGGTGGAGGTTGATCTTCTTCCCTTCCTTTGGTAGATTTTAGCGATTGGTTCCATGTTTGATTCCTTGAGAAGAAAAGGCTATGTCTCAAGGTTAATAGGGTTAGTCCCAAAGAAATCGAATAAAGCTCGAGTCTGAGAGAGAATAGAATAGAAACTTTGGAAAGTAAAAACTCTAGGGTTGAGAGATACTTATCGGTGATGGAATGGGAGAGAATGTCGAAACCCCTTAAATAGGCTAGGGTTTGGTTGGTGGGCTTCACAGAGAGTGGGCTTAGGTGCATAACCTTGGTTTCTATTGGACAAAAGGCTTCTGTTGGATCTGGTTCCCTTGAACTGCAGATGGGTAAGTTTGGTCCTGAGGATTCGCAACATTCGGGTTTTGATAAGACAGATTCGGATTCGGCTTGAAGTTGTTGTACCCTCTGTTGTACCCTCCTTGGTTGTTGATGTAGTTAACATCCTCTAGTTGAATGGTCTCCCCATCTTGTTGTTGAAACTGCTCTTCCTCTGATATAGCATGAACATGCTTCTGCTGGTTGAGGAGCTGATCGAGCTTGTCATTGAGGGCTTTCATGTCCCTCTTGTACTTGGCATCTTCCTCTCCTGTAGATCGCATAGAGCGATCATATTCCTCATTGTAGTTGCCATCAGATTGAGCCAAGTTCTCAACTAGGTCCCAACCGTCATCAACATCTGTGTTGAGGAAGTTACCATGGCTTGCGGTGTCCAGCAACATCCATAGCTTGGGGACCACGCCTCGGTAAAGTGTGCTCAGCAATGAAGCATTACTGNAGAGAGTGGGCTTAGGTGCATAACCTTGGTTTCTATTGGACAAAAGGCTTCTGTTGGATCTGGTTCCCTTGAACTGCAGATGGGTAAGTTTGGTCCTGAGGATTCGCAACATTCGGGTTTTGATAAGACAGATTCGGATTCGGCTTGAAGTTGTTGTACCCTCTGTTGTACCCTCCTTGGTTGTTGATGTAGTTAACATCCTCTAGTTGAATGGTCTCCCCATCTTGTTGTTGAAACTGCTCTTCCTCTGATATAGCATGAACATGCTTCTGCTGGTTGAGGAGCTGATCGAGCTTGTCATTGAGGGCTTTCATGTCCCTCTTGTACTTGGCATCTTCCTCTCCTGTAGATCGCATAGAGCGATCATATTCCTCATTGTAGTTGCCATCAGATTGAGCCAAGTTCTCAACTAGGTCCCAACCGTCATCAACATCTGTGTTGAGGAAGTTACCATGGCTTGCGGTGTCCAGCAACATCCATAGCTTGGGGACCACGCCTCGGTAAAGTGTGCTCAGCAATGAAGCATTACTGAAGCCGTGATGTGGACATCGAGTAGTGTATCCTTTTGAAACGTTCCCAAGCTTCACTGAACGTTTCGTTGTTCCTGTGAACAAAGCCGGAAATGTCATTTCGCAGCCTTGCGGTTCTGGAGTTGGAGAAGAATTTGTCCAGGAATGCCTTCTTGCACGCTTCCCAAGTGGTGATGGACTCCTTAGGGAGCGNAATGGTCTCCCCATCTTGTTGTTGAAACTGCTCTTCCTCTGATATAGCATGAACATGCTTCTGCTGGTTGAGGAGCTGATCGAGCTTGTCATTGAGGGCTTTCATGTCCCTCTTGTACTTGGCATCTTCCTCTCCTGTAGATCGCATAGAGCGATCATATTCCTCATTGTAGTTGCCATCAGATTGAGCCAAGTTCTCAACTAGGTCCCAACCGTCATCAACATCTGTGTTGAGGAAGTTACCATGGCTTGCGGTGTCCAGCAACATCCATAGCTTGGGGACCACGCCTCGGTAAAGTGTGCTCAGCAATGAAGCATTACTGAAGCCGTGATGTGGACATCGAGTAGTGTATCCTTTTGAAACGTTCCCAAGCTTCACTGAACGTTTCGTTGTTCCTGTGAACAAAGCCGGAAATGTCATTTCGCAGCCTTGCGGTTCTGGAGTTGGAGAAGAATTTGTCCAGGAATGCCTTCTTGCACGCTTCCCAAGTGGTGATGGACTCCTTAGGGAGCGATTTCTCCCAGATTCGTGCTTTGTCTCCCAAAGAGAATGGGAAAAGCCGGAGCTTGAATCCATCTTCACTGACTCCATTGATTTTAGTGAGGCTACAGAGCCTATCAAATTCATCCAGATGATCCAATGGGTCCTCCATTGGCAATCCATGAAACTTATTGCTCTGTATCATCTGGATGAGACTACTCTTGATCTCAAAATTATTGTTCTGCATAGCTGGTGGCACAATGCCATTCCTTTGAGTGTGAGTAGATGGAGCATCTCCTGCTCCTATATTGGTCCTTGCTTGAGGAGCTGGTGGACCGTTCTGATTATTCATCGTCTCCTCAATGATTGATGGTTCTTGTTGAACTTGTTGTTGTCTGAGTAGCCGAGGTCTGTCGATGTTGTCGTGTTTGCATGCACAGGTATGTGTCCGAGTGTGTACACGAGGATCAACTCGATCTAGGTGATCGAGTGAAGGGTCGGGTGGGTGTTCGGGTTGTACCTGAGATTCAAAACAAACAATGTGATAGCAAACAAGTCAGTATCCAAACCAAATATAAACAAACGAACTTGATCTAGCAAGCGCTGAAATCCGAAACGTAGCAAAAGTAAAACAACCAAATGGCAACGACGCCAAATTCATAGACAAGTTTTCACCCAGGGTATCAATCCCCTATGCAGTTGCAGTACAAAGGGTTATCAATCCAAATGGTTGTGTATTGCTAGCAGGAAGGATATGATCAGAACAATGCAAGTCAAGCCAAGCAATTAGGGTTTTGGTTCTAACGATTCCTAAAATAAACAAAGTAAAAGAATATAAACAAGTAAACCACACGACCTAAGGACTCGATGCAAGCAATCGAGTACATGATCAAGTGGGGTAATCGAGTATGCAAGTGAGATATGAACAGCTCGAGATATTACTCGATTCAGGTTGTCGTGTACCTGATCGGGTAAGTATTCGAGTAAGTGAAAGAAATGCAAATAAATGCAAAGTTCCTAAGGATGGGGGTAATCGAATCCTAAGTGTTCTAGACCAGTACGGATGCCTTACATGCCTCAAGCAATTATTTCCTAGACAATGAACCTCTAAGACCTTGTCACCACACTTTCGCACTAGCAACAATCAACCTTGAACACATTACCACATTGTCGCAATCGCAATATGAACAAGCAGGCATTAAGAACGATTCATTATTGTCAGTAGACTTAAACTCATCTAATTTTGTTACTCAGAGTTAAGTAAACCTCTAGCATTGGCTAAATCAAGCATTTTATCTACTCCTTTCGGCCTGTAGCATTTGTAAACGCCCTAGATCTAATCTCAACCTTTCGGTCTGTTGACAGCATTAAGAGCACCAATCTAGAAGGAAATCTATCAATCATTTACAATCAACTAAAGCATCCTAACCGATCAAGAACACAAAATCATCTATCCCATCCCTAGAAACTTTACTACACTACTCGGACATAGAAGCGAATAACAAAGCAATCAAAATGAATGAAAATGACATTGTATTAAAAGATAGAGTAGAGTAGAGAAAGTAAAGGATAGAAAACTAAGAAAACTACAAAATAAAAATGCAAAACAAGAAGAAAAATGTTGAGTCGCTCAGTTCTCTTACAGGAGCTCTCGCTCTCTGGTTTGAGGGTCTGCGGCGTGCTCCTTTGCAAGCTAGGGGAAGAGGGGATTTATATATGGAAATCCATTTGACCTAGCTTCCCAGACCTGCCCGATGATCTACTCGATGGGGTACACGAGGGTGAAGTCGGGTTACTCCTCTGGTGGATCTTCGGGTTGCTCTTCATGCTCTTGGATCCTCCTCGATTGTGTTGGGGTTCGGACTTGTTCTTGCAGCTTGATGGCTCCGTCGGGTACATGCTCGAGTTGTCCTTGTTTTTCCCATTTTTGTCTCTTTAGCACCTATTTTCATCCAAAATATGCAAATGCAGAAATGCAACACCCTGAATGCTCTAAAAGTGAATTCCTACAGTAAATGACCTAAAAATGCTAAGTTAGAGGTATGAACAATACAAAATATGGACAAAAAAGGATGCTAAAAACATGTAAATTAGAGAGTTATCAGACGGGAAGGGCCGAGGAGTTCGAACCGAGACGTCCGAAAGATGTCTGAGGAGTACGGACCGAGATGTCCGAGAGACGTCTGAGAGCGGACCTATACGCCGAGTAATGTCCGAGTGTTGTCCGAGAGAAGACCGAGGGAGTCCGGAGGAACCGAGAGAAGTCTGGACCAAGACCGAGCGATGACCGAGAAGAATCTGAGCGATGCCGTAATTATCGGACAGAAGGACGGCAAAGCTTTTGCCGAAGGAAGAAGAGATAGTGGCGACATAATCACTGTGTCTCTATGATTTGGACCAATCAAATTTCATGCAAGCTCATGCATGACAAGTGGCCGGCGAGTGTAATACACGCGCCACATGCAAGCGCATGCATGCCATTTGTCAAAATGCACTAAGGGAGAAGAGAAGGGATGCTCGCCTATAAATATCGAACTTGAGATTCATTTTCTTTCATTTTCGCAAACTTAAACTCAAAAAGCTCTCAAGTTTTAAGAGAGGAGAGAGTTGTCAGGAGGGTGACGCTGTCGGGAGAAGAAGGTGACGCTGTTGCGGCCGAAGAGGGATGAGAGAGGAACGCTGTCTGACGCGAAAAGGGGAAATTGTCTGATCCGCGGTGCAGTGAAGTCCGGCCATCATCAACTGTGTTAAGGTGAGTTCTGCGGTAATTGTGTGTGGGTTGCTGTATTGATATCTAGATCTTTGCATGTACCCTTTTGCTTGTTGCATTTAAACTAGATTCATGTTATAATCAGTTTAATTTGTTGCATGCAAAATATGGTAGGATTCATGCTAGATTCACGTTTAAATGCACATAGATTTTGAGCTAGGAATCACCATGCAAAAATGAATTGGGATGCATTTTAAGTAATTTGGACTTGCTTAAAATTAGACATATGGGTTTGCATGTATGGTTGAACTAGAAGGATTTTACTTGCAATATTTCTTGCATAAAATCGGTTACATGCATGAATTAAATTGGTGAAGTTTATTTGCAATTTTATTGCATAAAACTGGATGATGTTAGCTTGCATGCATAAATGGACTTAAAGGATTTATTTGGTTAAATTGCTTAAAATTGGCTTGCTTGCATAAGTGAACTTGTTGCATTAAAATTGCTTAAGTTGCACGAATTGTCATTTTGTTGCTTGTTGATTGTTGCATGTTATCTTGCTTGATTTTCTTGCTTGCTTAGCTTGATCTTCTTGCTTGATTTGTTCGTTGTATTTTAGCTAAGTCTCTCGAATATGTTTCTTGAGTCCTAGCTAGAATAGAGTAGTCGATCTTCTGTTCCAAATGCAGTTTGTCTCGCGAGAGTTCCCGATGACCACTCGCACGGGACAATGTCACGACTAGCTAGCTACTAGTGTGACTGCTACATGACGATGTAGCATTTATGTGGGCTCATGCTGGTTACCTTTGTGGTTTCCGCATAAAGAATGTTGTGGAACGGAAAAGATTATCGAGGGCCCTTAGGTGAAAGAGTCTAGAGTATTTCAAGTATCCCTTGTTTTATTCTAGTCGTCTTTGCGAGTAGTGTAAGAGTTAAGAGTCTAAAGTGTCCAAGTAGTCCTTGTTCCCTTTAGTCGTCTTTCTCCGTGAGTAGCAAGTCTAGATCGTCCGAGTCGAGTCGTGTTGATCTAACCTCTCTCGCTTGTTTGTTGCTTATTGCTTCCGCTATTGTTTCTGTTGCGTTGCTTTGATTGTTTGTTGTTTACTGCCTTACTTGTTTCCTTTGCTTGTTGGGTTAGTCGGGCTGGGGAAGTAGAATCCTGTTTAGGAAAGGGATGCCCAGGTTCATGAGTAATCTTAGATTACTCATGATATTATTTTGTCTTGCAGGAAGCCTAAATGAGTCTAGAGCTGGAGCAAACATTAGGGTACCGGATAGGGTTTTCTGTGTTCTTTGTAAAACCCTATATTTTCCTAAATGATATCTGTAAAGTTTACGACTACCTTTGTAAAACCCTATATTGGTTTGATGATTTACTTTCAATGTAATATATTGTTAAAGTAATATATATTCGGTTTTCGGGGGAAAACATGGCAAGTTGCAAATGGTACTCGGCCTTGTCCGGGTCAACACAACGCGCGTGGGACGCAAGGGTTGCAAAGCCTAAGTGAACCTCAGCCGCGGGCGGAGTCGCGTCCAGGAGGACTGGTCGGGAAGCTGCAGCTTTCGTCCCTCGACCGGACCATCAACACAACTCGCGTGGAACCGCCATACGGCCGGACAAGACCGCGGACGGCACTGGAACACAAACTCGACGCGCCAGGACCGCGAGGTGGAACTGGAGCACTGGAACCGCGATCCTGTCATGGGAAGGTGCATATGATACAATTGGCCTTGTCCAGGCCAACACGACGCGCCAGGACCGCAAGGGTTGCAAAGCCTAAGCAAACCTCGACCGCGAGCGGAGTCGCGTCCAAGAGGACTGGTCGGGAAGTTGCAGCTTCCGTCCCTCGGCCGGACAACCCGGGTACGATCTCCCACTGTGACGTTCCGCGGGATGTCCGTGTCCTCGTCCGGGGCATAGGTACGGTTCGGGGGCGTTAGAGGATGTCTGGGTTTTCTTCCGTTGTGGTTCTAATTGGCTGCTTTGCGATTGCCAGGTAGGTTTGTCGCGATATAACTGCTGCTTCTGTTATGCGATTAGCTGTTTCATCAGTTGGATCTCTCTCTTCACCCTGGATTACTTTGCGCCTCCTTGCAGCACTCTCTGTTGGGTCTTCACAATTTACATATTGAACTGTGACTTCTATAAGTTCCCCTAGAACCACCTCTATAGTGGGGATGGGGGAGGAGGGGGTGGGTTCACTTCCGCAGAGGATAAGGTTCGTTCAAGCGGAGGTCATCTTGATCTTGAAGTTTCAGACAATTCCGGTCTTGGGAAGGGCTTTTCTCTCCACATCAGAGAGGACTGTCGAGGAGCCTCATCCCGCCTATGTTAGTGATGTGACCCTGGACTACGGACGTGAACCACAGACGTACAGACGGAGCAAGCCAGCGGAGCGGATCAGAGGTACGGTTCATTTTAGGACGTGAATGGATGACGAACAGCAAACGGAGTGACGTACGGATGGAGACAATACCAAAGATGATAAGAACAAATGAAAATAGTTTCGCGAGGAGATGCTCGACTCGTTAATCTCTCGACGGACAGGGGATATATACGGAACGAAGTAGCAACACACGAGGGATGGCTCTCCTTGTGATACGGCTAAGCTAGAAGTTTACGAACCCAGTTCGTGAAGCTTCTAGGGTTTCGTCTCAATCACTGAAAATGAGAGGAAAGAGAGAACTTGTTCTATATTAATGATTGTCTACCTTTACATGATAAGGTCTAGGCCCTTTATATAGGGTGGCTTACATAAGAGAGCTCTCAAAACCCTAAACACGTGGGTAAAACTAAAACGCAACGTCCATAAAATAGTTTAAAAAGACACAGTCATAAGCAAAATTAAACACCCTTGGTAAACCCATTGGGACAAACCCAAGGTGGGAAAACAAGTACTACTTTCCCTAATGACTTGGAGGTCTTCACCCTTGTGTGATGGTGAAGACCGTTAGAAGAGCCTCGGTTGGCTGTACGTCGGGTCGGTTGGGTCCGTGGTCGAGCTCCTCTTGTTCTTGGACAAAAGCTTGGACAAAACTGAGACATTTCTTCCTTGAGGTCCTTGCTGCTGTCCAGCTTCGTGTTGTGGCTTCGGGCATCAAATTCGGTGCTTGGGTTGATGGCCGTATAGTTCCGGAAGTAGCCGCGTCCTTGGTTCCTTGTGCGCTTCGGTCCTCGTCTGTGTCTGTATGCTGGCCATCGTCCCGGGTTCCATCAGTCATTCTCCAACAGTCCTTGGTTCGGTGTCCTAGTCCCTCACACACGTCACAGTAATAACTGTTCCTGATCTGCAAGCGGTCTGGGTAAGTCACCCTCTTCCGCGCAGTGACTCTGGTCCTCAGACGGCCTCTCGGCTGCGTAGTCACGGTCTGTGCTCCACGTTCATCTATCCTTGGCCTCTTGGTACTACTCTCTCCTACCTCGAATCTGATACACACTCGGTTCAGCCTCCTTGCTTCGTCCATCTTGCTGGTCATCTCCATGATCGGGTCTCTTGGTACTTCCTTCCTCCATCTCCCTTAGGCGGTTTAGCGACCTCTCATTACTTAGGTCCTCCTCCAGCATCCTCGGATCCCACCTTCCATAACTCGACAACTCTCCTTCCTCTTGATTGGTTTCTGGCTGCGGCAACACCATCCGCAATGGTATGGCTCGAATCGGACGGATTCGCTCTGGCACAACTTGGTCTGAAACGGCTTGTTTTGGCACAACTCGGTCTGATCTGCGTACTGGACTAACAATGTCCCTTGGCTCCCTGGTTGGTTCGGTCTCCGGTACTGGGTCTTGCGGCACATCGTCTTGGTCACTCCTTAGCTCGATCACTATGGTCGGTACTGCATCCTCCTCGTCCGATGATATAATGATCACCTCCACATGTTCTTCCTCCTCCGATGTTGGCTCATAAGACTGTGAGTTTCCATCACTTGAGTTCTGGTCTCTCTCGGTCTTCGGTACCACTTCGTCACCACCAGCTTCGGCCACTCTCCTACTGAACCATCCCCATGTCTCGGCCACCCTCCTCCTGAACCATCCCCACAACCTGATTCACCTGAAGACATCTAAACACACACAAGGGTAGGTAAGTTGCTAGTCAATTCTAAGGTTTACACTCAAACTAGACAAGCAAACTACCAGAATCTAGTTGTGTTTTTGCGACGCATTTACTCGATAAAACATTGAAAAACTCAAGTGCCCGCGGGTTCAAAACACCGCTCTGATACCACCATTGTAACGCCCCCAAACCCTACCAATCCCCCGGACGAGGACTCGAACAGCCCGCTGAACGTCACAGTGGGAGATCGCACCTGGGTGGTCCGGCCGAGGTTCGCTTAGGCTTTGCAACCCTCGCGGTCCAGTCCAGTCCTCCTAGACACGACTCCGCTTGCGGTCGAGGTTCGCTTAGGCTTTGCAACCCTCGCGGTCCTGGCGCGTTGTGTTGGCCCGGACAAGGCGAATTGTATCGGATGCAACTTGCCATGTTTCCCCAAAAACCGAATATATTACTTTAGTAAAATATTACATTGAAAAATAAGTTATCAAAGCAATATACATAATAGTAGGATACTTCCATTGAATACATTTTAGGAAATTATAGGGTTTTACAAAAACACAAAAAACAATCCCTATCCGGTACCCTAAGTTCGCTCTAGCTCTAGACTCTTCCTATACTTCCTGCAAGACAAATAATTATCATGAGTATTCTAAGATTACTCAGTGAGCCTGGGTCCCCCTTTCCTAAACATGCTTCTAATTTTCCCCACCCCGACTACCTCAACAAGGAAGGAAACAAGCACGGCAAACAATCAAAGCTACGCAACAAAAACGATAGCGGAAGCAAATAACAAATAAGCAAGCAAAGAGGGTTATACAAGCAAGACTTGAATCAATAACCTAGACTCTTTACTCCTACGCGATGAACAAGACGACTAGAGTATAACAAGGGTAACTTGAATACTTTAGACTCTTTCACCTAAACAACACAAGACGACTAGAATAATCAAGGATTACTCGACTACCCTAGACTCTTCACCTATGGGCCCTCGATAATCGGTTTTGTTCCTTACCTCTGTCCATGCGGAACCACAAAGGTAACCCGCATGAACCAACCAATGCTTACGACGTCAAGTAGTAGTAAGCTAGACACGATGTGTTCCCGTGTAAGTGGTGTTGAGAACTTCCCACAAGACAACCTTTCAACAATAGGAACAGAAGATCAAGTACTCTATCCTAGCTACGAGTCGAGAAAAATAACAAATATAATTCAAGAGACTAGCTAAAATATGTACTAAACTTCTAAGAGTAAAAACGAAAAGAATTTAGTACTACAAACAAGCAATTCAAGCAAAATAAATAAAGCATAACAAGCAAGAAATCAAGCAAGAAAATCACACAACATTCATCAGGAAACAAGAATAATAATTCAAGCAACCTAGATTGTTCTACATGCATGCAACCATTTTAATCCGATTTTTAAGCATGAATTATTGCAAGTAAAAATCCACCAATTTCACTATGCATGCACGTCCATAATCAAGAAAATATGCAGTCCAATTCTTATCAATTCTCAACAGGCATGGTGATTCCTAACATAATTCTATGTGATTTAGACATGAATTCTAGCATGAATCTTACCAATTTAATGCACGCAACATTTAACTGATCCTAGTCTAAATGCAACACACAATGGGTACATACATGGTCCATAGGAATCATGCAGCACGCCACACAATACTACCACAGAACTCACCACGGGACTCACAGTGATTCAGCAGATTGATGATCAGACTTCACGGCACCGCGGATCAGACAACTTCCTCTTCGCGTCAAACTGCGTCCAACAGCGTCCACGAACTGCGTCCAACAGCGTCTCTGAACTGCGTCAAATGGCGTCCATGAACAGCATCTCTCCTCGACCCAAACAGCGTTTCCGACAGCGTCCAACTCCGGTCTCCCTCTTCGACTTTCAGAGAGCTAATACTTCGAGAACTTTGTGTTTTTCTCCTTTGAGTTGACAATGAGCAAAGTGAGAAGGGAGAATCTCTCAAGATCGTTTTTCTTTGGTCTCCACGTTTTCTCCTCCTCCACTCCTTTTAGGCAACACTTGGTGCGCAAGTCTCTCAAGATCGAGAGAATCTCCTTTTACTTGCATGGGTGCGGATTGGCTGATTTGTAAAGGAAGAATCTTCCTTTGTCTCCCACTTTTTGGTGCATGAACTCCTATTGGCCATCTTCTTAAAGACACAATGATTATGTCTCTCCATTTTGTTTTTCAACAACCTAATCAACAACCTAATGATTACTTCTCGGCACTACGTCCGTCGATCGTCCGATACATTCCGCAAATTCTCGGTCTCATCCGTAGTTTCTCGGCAGTACTGCAACTTATCTTCAGTACCGCAACTTCTCCGTCTGTACTGCGAACAATCGGTCTTTACCCGCTATACTTGTCCTTTACCGTCTTGACTTGGTCCGTGCCGTCTTCGTCCGTGTACGTCCGACCTATGCGTACCGTCTCGGACTGCGTATGTCTGACCTGTGTGTACCATCTCCGTCCGCATACGTCCGATGTGTCTGTATCGTGTCCGACCATGTACGTCCGTCCGTACTGTCTCCGATCATGTACGTTCGTCTGTACCGTCCTTGTACGTGTACGTCTGTCCTAACCGTACCTTGGCCTTTTTGTGGTTTTTGACCTGGCCATTCTTCTTCTTCGACTTCTTTTTGGACTTGGCCTTTTGACCTCCGACCATTGGCCATCTTTCGACTTGTTGATATTTCTTCGGACTTCCTTCGGTCGTTCTTCTTATCCTTCTCTTCTCCTTCTTGCTAAGTCTTTTCCGGGTCTTTTTCTCCAAAATTTTAATTTGGATTTTTACTCTTGGTGAGGGTCATTACACAGTCGGTCCCTCCTTGTCGAAGAAACTCCAACATTAGCATCCGCACAAAAAAAAAAAAAAAAAAAAA
>NC_025694.1:21518643-21531258 GCF_000633955.1 Camelina sativa | reverse complement strand
AAAAAAAAAAAAAAAAAAAAAAGAGGTAGACCACCTCTCCAAAAACCTCGAAACAAAACCCATTGAGACTTTCAGGTGCTAAATCTAGCAAAAGGAATCTCTGCCTGGTTTAGGGCTCACCTACAAGAAGAACACACCTGAAGGGAGGATCTGCTACCAAAGGTGAATCAAGCATTCCATGCCCCAAACATGTACCAAAACAAAAAGCTATTAATCTTAAGATCGGGGGAAACCCATCATCAAGGAGAACTGGCCCAAATGGAAAAATCATATCGGCCATGGTTAAGAAGAAGGTGGATTTTCACAATCCACCCAATCCTCTTCCTTAAAGGTTTTGAGTTGGAACTGTTGTGGTTTGGGGAATCCCATAACAGTCCAACGACTTCAAGAGATCAACTCCAAGATCTCACCGGAACTAATATTACTCATGGAGACAAAGAAACCTGATGATGTTGTGCTCAAATCTCTCCAATGCCTGAACTTTCAATCCCACCACCTTGTCTCTCCACATAGTCTAGGAGGGGGAGGTCTAGCTTTGCTGTGGAAACAAGAGGTAGAGGTCTCAATCATCTCGAGTTGTCACAACTACATTGATACAAGGATTAAAGCAGAAAGAAAGAGTTTCTTTGCCACTTTTGTTTACGGAGAGCCAGACAGAACAAAAAGGAAACTTATTTGAGACGAGCTAACCCTACTGGGGCAGAGCAGGGAAGACCCTTGGTTCCTTACTAGGGACTTTAATGACATCATCAAGGCATCAGAGAACAAGGAGGCCCCATAAGACATGAAGGGACCTTTGTTGACATCAAATCTTTCATGGAAGAATGTGATCTATATGATTTACATCACTCTGGCGATTTTCTGTCATGGAGAGGACAAAGGAATAACCATCTTATACTCTGCAGACTCGATAGAGCAATGTCCAATGGCTTGTGGGCAGAGAAATATCCTTTTAGTCACTGCGAGTACCTAAATTTTGAAGGGTCATACCACCGTCCCCTGATCACTCAATTGGACCTAACCAAGAAGAAGAAAAAAGGTATATTCTGGTATGATCGAAAGCTCAAACAACACGACAAAGTAACAAAACTTGTTCAAGAGGCCTGGCTGTTTAAGCGATGTCGATCTGAAATCATTTTGTGGTCTAAAGCTAAATACCTGAATAGCCGCCACCTGATTGAGGATCTCAAAGGGAAACTTGAGATGGCAATGTCAAGCAAAAATCCAAACCAAGGGGATATCTCATCTTTGAACAATGCACTATTGTCTGCATATCAAGGAGAAGAGGAATAATAGAAACAAAGAAGTCGTCAGTTATGGTTAGCTCTTGGTGATAAAAACACGGGATATTTTCATGCAACCACCAGAGGTAGAACGATAATAAATAAATTCTCGGTGTTAGAGGATAAAGAGGGCTTACCTGTACATGAGGAAGAAAACATTCTCCGAGTTATTACTGGTTGTACTTCAAGGAGATGTTCACCTCGTATCCATGAGAGAGACAAATTACTGTCAGTGAAGCAATTAAACCATGTATCTCCTATGAGATGAACAACTCCCTGATTGATCTTCACTCCCCTACAGAAATCAGAAAGGCTAGTTTCTCTATCCACCCCGATAAAGCTCCGGGACCCGACAGTTTTTCTGCCAGTTTTTCCAATCCAATTGGAACACGGTAGGACCGAATATCATTCTAGAGGTCCAACAATCTATCAATAAAACTCATATTCGGCTTATCCCAAAAATACAGCACACGATTGCGTTGTGCTCTGTCTTCTATAAAATTATTTCCAAGCTGTTGTCCAGAAGACTCCAACCGATCCTGCAAAACATAATATCTGAAAACCAATCACACATGTGTTAATCCGGATGCTTACCTCTGTATGGTATGATCCCTGGATCTCTCTTACCTTTCATATTACACCCATGGGACAACCACCAAAAGATTCACAACATATGCGAGTTCAAGATCTCATATGTCCTGTCTCTAAGGAGTGGGACCAAGAGAAGATATGACAAATCCTACCTTACCAAGAGGGAGAGATTCTCCTACTCAGACCAAGTAAGCTAGATGCACTTGATCGATAACTCTGGCTAGCTACTACATTAGATGATATGGGGGCGGAAGCAAAACTGGATCGATACTCTGTTTTGATGAAGAAAAACAGAGCAAACGTGAACGGTGGTGGTGATGAGAGAAGATGAGGCAAAAACTAATGAGATGAAGTCGATATCGAGTTTATGAGATCGAGATCAACGAGGTTGCAAGTCCTCCTTGTAGGGCTTCGACAAACAAAGCTCTTTTGGTAGTTAAGACTACCTCTTTTTTATCTTTTATTGATGCAAAATTATGAATGAATATACAATGCTGCTGCGTCCTCTAATTATAGAGGTGCAGTAAAATCCAAAACAAAACCCTACTCCCTAACCCAAAGATGATAAAACCGACATAACCGTAAAAGAAATAAAGCCCAAATAAAACCGTAACTTGATGGCCAAGCAACACATAAAGAAGGCCCATCAAGGATCGTCCCTGTTGAGAAGGATTCGTCCCAGAATCAAGATCCTCATTATCCCCACGAAAAGGAGACAAATGTTTAATGTTGAAAACGTTGTGAGTTCGTAAGTGAGGCGGAAGTTGAACGCGATAAGCATTGTCATTGATACGTGCGAGAACCTCGACGGGAGCAATTTTTTTTGGACTTGAGCTTGTTGTAATCACGAAGTGGAAGACGGTCCCTAGTGAGATAGACCCAAACCAAATCCCCGGGCTAAAACACAATGGCACAACTTTTCCGATCCGCCGCTTCTTTATACTTGGCAGTCGCTTTGTCCAAATACTCCTTCGCCTGTTTGTGCATCGTTTGTAATTCCTCGACAAAATCAAGAGCATGGCCATGCAAACGAGTGTGATCTGGGAGCGTCGTTAAATCAAGAGGACAGCGCAGCATTACACCATACACAACACAAAAAGGACTGAAACCAAGGCTGCAGTTAAAGGCATGGTTGTGCGCAAATTTGGCTTGACACAATTTAGCATTCCAACTCTTAACATTATCACCCACTAAACACGTCAACAAGTCACCCAATGTCCGATTAGTCACTTTAGTTTGACCGTCTGTTTGAGGATGATATGCTGAACTCATTTCCAAGCTAGTACGTAACAATTTCCACAACGATCTCCAAAAATGATTCAAAAATCTGGTATCACGGTCAGACACAATGGACTGCGGAAGCCCATGTAGATAATAAATGTCACAGAAAAACAATGTAGCCACCGTGGATGCATCTGTTGTCTTCTTACATGGAATAAAATGTGCCATCTTCGAAAAACGATCAACAACGACAAATATGGAATCATTCGCACGCTGAGTTTGCGGAAGGCCCAACACAAAATCCATGCTAACATCAGTCCATGGTTGAGTAGGAACGGGAGAGGAAGATACAGCCCAGCGTTGGATGCTTTACCCTTAGCCTGCTGATAAATACGACGACGTTCGACATATCGTTCCACATCATGCCGCAACGTAGGACAAAAATATGACGATGAGACCAACTGCAATGTACGATCACATCCCACATGGCCTTCCATATGAAGTTCTTGAATAATTTGTAAACAAAAAATAGACTCCATAACACAAATACGTAAGCCCTTGAAAAGAAAACCATCATGAATAGAGTAGTCATCGGAACTGCCTTGTTCAGCTTCTGTAAACACACTAGAAAAGAAAGGATATGTCTTATACAACTCAGCAAACATTGCAAATCCCGGAACAAATATATGAACAGTGGCTAACAGAGAATGTCGTCGGCTTAAAGCGTCAGCCACCCGGTTTGTCTTTCCCGACTGACGCTTGATAGAGAATGTAAATTGTTGCAAAAACGCAGTCCAAGAATCATGACGAGAAGATACCTTAGCTTGACTATCCAGGTGTCGTAAGGCGTCATGGTCGGTAAACAACACAAAGTTGCGGTGGACTAAGTGATGACACCAATGTTTAATGGCTTGAACAATTGCGTAAAATTCAACATCATAAGTGATGTAGCATTGTCGTGCTCCATTTAATTTCTCCCTATAAAACGCCACCGGTCGGCTTTGCTCACTAGAACAGCCCCAACTCCCAAGTTAGAAGCATCACAATGGAGCTCAAAGGTAAGAGAGAAATCAGGGAGGACCAAAATCGGAGCTGTAGTGAGCTTATGTTTGATGTCTTCGAATGTCGTATTAGCTGCGGGAGTCCACTCAAAATGTCTGTTTTTCATGCAATCAGTAATGGGAGCCATGATGGAACTAAAATTGTGGACAAAGCGTCGATAGAAGGAAGCAAGGCCGTGAAAACTGCAAACAGCAGTGACTGAACGTGGGAGTGGCCAGGAGCGAATAGCTTCGACTTTATCACTGTCAACGGACAAACCTTTGTCGTAAACAACATAACCCAAAAACTTGACTTCTGACGTCCCAAACTCACATTTTTGACGACCGCAAACAATTTTTCTTGCCGCAAAACAAGGAGTATGTCACGAAGGTGGGAGACGTGTTCATCCAGCGACTAACTAAAAATGAGAATATCATCAAAATACACCACCACAAATTTACCAATGAATGGACGAAGGGCCTGATCTATCACGCGCATAAAAGTACTTGGAGTGTTGGATAACCCAAACGGCATGACCAGCCACTCAAATTGACATTCCCGCATTTTAAAGGCTGTCTTCCACTCATCTCCGGGGCAAATTCGAATTTGATGATACCCGCTCTTCAAATCGATTATGGAGAAAATACAAGCTTTGCCAATCTGTTCAAGAAGGTCATCTAGACGCGGCATCGAAAAACGGTACCGGACGGTGATCTTGTTGATGGCACGGCTATCAACACACATTCTCCATGAACCATCCTTTTGTGGAATGAGCAAAGCAGGAACTGCACACGGACTAAGACTTTCTCGGATATGACCTTTGCGTAGTAAGTCCTCGACTTGCCGACGCAACTCTTCATGTTCTTGTGGACTCATGTGATAATGTGGCTGGTGAGGAAGTGTAGCTCCAGGAGCAAGATCAATTTGATGTTGAATATTACGAAGGGGTGGAAGTCCCAACGGTGATTCATCCGGAAACGCATCCGCAAAATCAACCAAAACAGTCTCCATGGCGGCGGAAAGGGGAGTAGAACATGCGACATCCATTGGTGGTACTGTGATCAGGGCAAACGCGAGATCAGCATTCTACATTTCCTTCTCAAAAACAGAGTGGGAACAAAAAAATGATGGTGCCGATGACGTAGACTTCTTGGAGGAATCAAAAGTGTCTGATGGAGCTGGCGTCGTCGTGAACGAGTGCTCTCGCGAAGGTAGGAGCAGAATATTGTGTGTTTCCCAAATGAACGGATAAGTGTTACGGACCCCATCGTGTATAATCTTGCGATCATATTCCGATGGTCTTCCCAAGATGAGATGACTTATGTCCACTGGAGCAACGTCAAAGTAAAACCGATCCTTGTAAAATGGTCCAATGGAGAAAGGTACCAAAGCTCTTTGTGAAATACGAGTAGCTATTCCATTTTGAAAAAAATAAAGAGAATAAGGTCTTGGATGAGTATCGATCTGTAAACCAAGTTTCTTTACCGCAGCGTCGGCGATTACATTACGACAACTCCCTGAATCGATAATGAACGTACAGATCTTCCCGCGAATTGTACATGTGGAACGAAAGATGTTTGTGCAGAGCCAATGTTCCTCACGTTGTTGGGGTGTCAAACACACATGTTGAATAACAAGGGACGTGTCTACATCACGAGTTGTATGATAAATGTTCTCCGCATGGTCTTCATGTTCCTCGTCCGATGAAGGTGGGTCCGACGTGTGACTTTTCTCTTCAGAAAGCAAGCCACAGAGAGTCTGTTTTGGACATCCGGTTTGGCGATGACCAGGTTCGCCACATGTATAGCAACAAAGGGCATTGCGGGCAGAGCAACGTAAGCCGTGTTCCTCCTCTTTTGTTGTATTACCTGAATCAGGCCTATGTTGTTATGTCGTGTCCCGCAACAATGGTGGAGGTTGTTGTTCGGTTTACCGTGATCTGTAAGTAGAAGAGTTCCAGGAGGATGTCCTTAGTTGATGTTCAAACGACGAAGCGCGTCTGTGAGCTTCAGCTATTGTTGTAGGGTCAAACGGAATTAAAAAATTCTGGAGTTGTGGCTTTAAATGAACCGTGAAACAACCTGAACTTGGGTATCAAAAATCTCATTCCTAGTTAGCAATAAGTTAAACTCTTCTGCATACTCATCTATCGAACGAGCTCCTTGTTTCAAGTTTTGAAACTTTGTGTATTGAAGACGATCATAGTTGTGGGGAAGAAAAGTCTCCCTCAGCTTTTTCTTCAATTTTTCCCACGTATGTATTGGTGTTTTTCCCGCACGTGCACGAGTAGTTTTGGTTTGCTGCCACCAGGAGGATGCATCACCACAAAATTTCATGGCGACTAAGGCTACTTGACGTTCGACGGGAACCCCTTTAAAGTCAATGATTTCTTCCACCGCTACCAACCAATCGAGTAAATTATCTCCACGAATACCACCGTGAAACTCTGGAATGTCCACGTGAAGACCTTGTTCCCAACGTGAGTCGTTGTACCGCTGTTCTTATGGGCGGTATTGTACAAGGTCGCGCCGTGGAGGTTCCTCTATAACCGCGAGATTCTCTTTCCGACTTTGTGGACGCTCACCACCCACCATGAGTTGTTGATTAACGTTGAGCGGTTCTTGTTGTCCATCGACTGCAACAGCTGCAGCTGAACGTGCGGGTTCGTTACCGAGATGTCTGAGCAAAGTTTGGCTTAACTATTGGATGGAAGTCTGCATAGCCAGTTGAGAAGCGAGGAGAGTGTCTCGGAAGTCGATCCAATCAATGGTCGGATCAGGTTGATGTTCTCCACCAGTCTCGTTCTTTAGTGGATTAGGAGGCATGATCAAATCCAGGAACGAAAGTGAATTTGATACCAACTGATATGGGGGCGGAAGCAAAACTGGATCGATACTCTGTTTTGATGAAGAAAAACAGAGCAAACGTGAACGGTGGTGGTGATGAGAGAAGATGAGGCGAAAACGAACGAGATGAAGTCGATATCGAGTTTGTGAGATTGAGATCGACGAGGTTGCAAGTCCTCCTTGTAGGGCTTTGACAAACAAAGCTTTTTTTAGGTAGTTAAGACTACCTCTTTTTTTATCTTTTATTGATGCAAAATTATGAATGAATATACAATGCTGTTGCGTCCTCTAATTATAGAGGTGCAGGAAAATCCAAAACAAAACCCTAGTCCCTAACCCAATGATGATAAAACCGACATAACCGTAAAAGAAATAAAGCCCGAATAAAACAGTAACTTGATGGCCAAGCAACACATAAAGAAGGCCCATCAAGGATCGATGTTATGCTGCATCATTAGGGGTATACACTGCCAAATGAGGATACAATGAGGCATCAAAAGACGAGAAGCGCTAGTCAGGCCCAGATGCGACTCTACAAGACTTTAATTGGCTCAAAGAGGTCTAGAATCTCCGATGCTCCCCAAAAGTGAAATTTCTGCTCTGGAAAGGCCTAAACAATGCTCTCCCGGTTGGAAGCAATCTTCAAAATAGAAACATCAACCCGGTCGCTTTGTGCCCCCATTGTAATGCACATGAATCATGCCTCCATTTGTTCTTCAATGTCCATTTGCCAAACAAGTATGGAATCTAGCTCCTCTTAAACACCCTATGACCTCAGATCTATTCAGCAGCATGCGCCAAGGTATCGAAGCCACCAAAAATATAATTTGCTTACCTCCGACGGGAATAGGACAAGGCACTTTCTCACCATGGATTATGTGGGCATTATGGGTTACCAGGAACAAGAAGATCTTCGACCACAAGTGACTTGGAAACCATAAATTTAGCCATACACCAAGCGAGAGAATGGTTAGCAGCACAAGATCCGCCTTTACAGACTCCTAAAACTACTCAGATCCAGACAAATCCGGCGATTAGTCCAGACACGATCTGATGCTTCTTCGACGCAGCTTGGCGGGGCTGGGATGGATATTTCTCGATTGTCTATCGAACTCGGAGAAACAGGGCAGTACAATAGCACAAAACGTGAGTACCCCCTTCTGGCAGAAGCACTGGCCTTACTCTCTGCTCTCCATCAAGCCCTCGATCTGGGTATCCAAAAAAAATCTTTTGCTTCAGATTCGCAATAGCTATTCAAAGCACTCAATTTAGAGCCCTTTACAAAGGAATTCTACAGGATTCAACACAACATCCTGAATCTATCGCTTCGTTTTGAGATTTGTAGTTTCCATTTTGTTAAGAGAGAAAACAATAGAATAGCCGACGGTTTAGCTAAATCGGCTCTCATCTCTCTCCCGGTTTGTAATACTTAATTTAATTGAAATTTTTGATTTGACAAAAAAAAAATCCTCTCACTTTGAGAAATGAAAGCTAGGGTTATCTATATAAGATGTTCATGGAATTCGTTTTGATTTTGGGAAATTGATGTTTGATAAGTCATTGATCAAGTAAAAAATATTAACGCCTTGTTATTTTGGGAGACGTGCGATCCTTTTAAAAGTATGACTGATATTTTAGATCTCTCAATTAAAATTAAAATTTTATCCTTTCCGTGAATCAGCTTCAGCAATGGCTTCTGATCGTGCGATTGTTGGAACTTCAAAATAAGGTATGTATGCAGGCGCTAATAGTTCTAACGATTCTTAAATCCTATTTTTAAAATCGCGCGACAGAAAAACATGGGAGATAAAGAAGAGTAGAAAAAGAAATCAAGGCCTTTTTTATTTGTTTCAGTCGCAATCTCTGCGACTCATTGCCAAATGCCAAACATGGCCATGTCGATCGGGGGCATTAAGATTTATGTGCCGCCAAAAAGATACTAATTAGTATATGAAACATTATCACAGACACAGAACAAAAGCACTTCGAAGATTTTTCATGATTATTTTAAACACTTCGAACTCTATATAATTCAATGAAAAATGTTCCTTGTCCGCAAGTTTTAGTTTTTTATTAGTAAAAAATTATATTTTAAACTTTTTTACCTATTTCATTGGATATCTCTTTTACGTTTAGTTAATTTATTTAATTAGGTTTGGTGTCTTGTTTTCTGATAAGTAGGGTTTGAAGCTCGTTTGTGAACCTCATACATATATGAGTTTGGGAGGGACTTAGGATTTATCGGTTAAACCGAGGATAAAGAGTCATTCTCTTTAGGAAGTTTTTTTGTTGTTTTGTTTTCATCTATATAAAAAGGTTTTAGCTATTATCAATTCCATATCAAAGTGCAGTTGAGAGTAGTATTATTGTACATGATGATTGGTAAAGGGCGAATTTTGACATAGGAAGGTCTCTCAAAAGAAGATTGTTAAAGGTTACTGCCGGTTCAGATTATGCATCAAATCATAGATCATGATCAAAGGAGGTTTTATAAACAAGGTTTGGTCTTCGTTGTAGGTTTACAACAATCTTTAGTAAAAAAACCGCCAACACTTTTAAAGAAATAAAAAAAGTTCACATGAAGTCTGGCCCACGCTCAGGCCCACTAGAACATTCATGGTTTTTTATTTTCTAGGGTTTTTGTCCATTCCAATGTGCTGTGTTCTGTGTTTTCTCTTGGCAGTTCGTTTGCTAGGGGTTAAAAAGGAACCTTATTGAATTTGTGGTGTTTTTCTCTTTTTCAGTACCAGTATCTCTATATGGACAAAATCAGTGCATTGCATGATGACTTGCTGGTTAAGATATTATTGTTTCTTCCGACTAAAAAAGCTGTGTCCACTAGCATTTTATGCGTTGGGAGTTTCTTTGGATGTGGTTGCCTAAACTCAAATACAAAACAAAGAGGGGGTTAATTAATTACAGTAACCGAGGCCTTCGTAATTTTATTGACAAGAAGCTGCCATTACATAGAGCCCCGGTCATTGAAAGCTTGTGTCTCAACTTATTTGGTAAGGATATTAAACCTAATTATATCAGAAAGTGGGTTGAGATTGTAGTTTCTCGCCATGTACGTGAGCTGGAAATTTCTTATAACTTGGCTAATGGAAACATATTCCCGAGTAGCTTGTTTAGCTGCAAATCGCTTGTGATCTTGAAACTCAAAGACATGGTTCTTATGGATGTTCCCTCTACGGTTTGTCTCCCCTCTCTCAGAACTTTGCAACTTGAAGATGTGAAACTAGTAGATGGGAAATCTCTTCAAGAGCTTCTATCTATGTGTCATGTTCTCGAAGACCTGTCAGTGTTTTTCTATGAGGGTAACGATATCAAAGAGTTCACTATTATCGTCCCGTCTTTACAGAGTTTAAGGATCTTTATAGCTAAGGACTTGGGTGTAGATGGGTATGTGATAGATACTCCTTCTTTGAACTATCTGAAACTTGAGGATTGGAATTATTTTCAACACCATTGTTTTATTAAGAATATGCCTAAGCTGAGGGAAGCATTTGTCAGTGTTTTTGAATTCCCTGATCTAATGTGTCTTATTAGATCAATCACATTTGTTAAGCGTCTTAGAATATGTTCACAGGTAAGATAGTTTCGATTTATCAACTACAAGTTGTTAATCTCGTTAATTTATATCTGTTAAGAATTTTGGTTTTGTGGGCAGGATGTGTACGGTGATGGTTTTGTTTTCAACCAGCTCGAGCATCTGAACCTATGTGTGTGCAAAGAGGATTCGTTGAATCTCCTTGGCCAGTTGCTTAAGGATTCTCCTAACTTACGAGTATTAAACATCTTCCTTGATGAAGTAAGCTTCTTCGATAAACTACTACTCTTTTGGTTGTCTGATACGGTTTTAATCTAATTCTTCTGTTTGGTGTTAGGAACATGAGGATGATCAGGAGCATGAATTTATGATTTGCTGGAATCAACCGAGTCTTGTTCCTAAATGCTTTTTGTCCAGTCTACAAATTTTCAACTGGTCGGGATACTTAGGAACACCACAAGAGAGAGACATTGTGGTTTATATCTTAGAAAACGCTTGTCACTTAAAGGTGGTAACAATCTCGTTTCCACCAAGTTTGTTTCTAACACTTGACATGTTAAAGGAGTTGGCATTTTCTCCCCGAGCTTCAACCACATGTCAACTTGTTTTGAACTGAGGGTTTAAATCAATAGAGTATTAAATTTATGTGTATGTGTATATTTTTAAAGATACATTAAATCATGCAAAAGAATATACAAGAAGGGACATGTTTTAAGGGGAAAGAAAAAGTGGCATAAAACCATTAAGACTACTAAGGGACAAATCTGGACTGGTCACGACTTCCCCAGCTACTATGTGACTCTGACCGATCAAAGAAGTCAGAACTATAATCTTGACTACCAAAAGCCATTCTCTGAAACATCCTTATCTGAGCAGATTGTTGTCTCGAGTCATACACTTGGCTCTGTCCTGGTCTCATTCCGTTCGTTATGTCCGTTGCTTCTTCAAGTGTGTCTAAAGCTCTCACCACTTGGCTCATCTTTGGTCTTTTTGCAGCTGAGTGGCGGACACATGCAGCCGCAGCTTCTACCATTCTGAACATCTCTCCTGGGATGAAGTTGTTCCCTAGCCTCAGATCGACTAGTTCGTCAAATTCTTCCTTTTCGATTGCTTGACTAAGCAAGGGCCTTGCCTGGAAAGATTTTTCCAACCAGAGGGGGTTAAAGGACACTTACCAAATCATGGAAATTCAAGAAATATCAGGTCACCACTCTGCAATTTATATTCTACTTAGAGCTTACCCACTCAACAAGGCTCTCATCACCAAGTGGCTGAGACGTATCTACAGGTTTGCGGCCAGTTATAAGCTCCAACAGTATTACCCCATACGAGTACACATCCGCTTTTTCAGACAGCTTTCCACTTGTTGCATATTCAGGAGCCATGTACCTAAGAAAATTCAACAGTTAAAAAAAGGTTAGTTCTTCTGTGAGTAGTTGATTTGCACACAAAGAACATTCTAATAAGTAGTGCATAACACACACACCCAAAGGTTCCCATTACACGTGTAGAGACGTGTGTGTTTAAATCCAGTTCTTGTGCTATTTTAGCAAGACCAAAATCCGCAACCTGTGAAAAAACTTTCTAAAGAGTTCAGTAAGGTGAAACAGAAGACTGTTTAATGACTAGAACCAAGCTAATATGATGTTACCAAGGCTTCAAAGCTGTTATCTAAAAGTATGTTGGATGATTTAATGTCACGGTGAATAATGCGGGGATGACCTGCCAAAGCGAGAAGCAGAACATAAGAAGGAAACAAAATTAATATCATAACCAAAATCAAAAAGCAGCAGAAAAAACTTACAGTCTTCATGTAAGTATGCGATTCCACGAGCTGCGCCAGCAGCGACCCTTACCCTAGTTTCCCAAGTCATAACTGGTCTTCCTGGAGCTGTGAAGACACAAGCATTGAAGTTTATGTAGCTATAAAAAAGATAAGTTTATGGTTTAAGAAGATGAGGCATGTACCATGGAGATGATAATGGAGAGTGTTGTTAGGTACATAATCATATACAAGCAACCTATGTTGCTCGGAGATGCAATAACCAACTAGTGTAACCAAATGGCGGTGATGAACCCGAGA
>NC_025694.1:21505104-21517919 GCF_000633955.1 Camelina sativa | reverse complement strand
TAGGTACATAATCATATACAAGCAACCTATGTTGCTCGGAGATGCAATAACCAACTAGTGTAACCAAATGGCGGTGATGAACCCGAGAAATGATTTCAACTTCTGCTTTGAACTCTCTCTCTCCTTGACTTCCACCAATCTTCAACTGTTTAACTGCCACTTCCCTACCATCTGCAAGAACGCCTTTGTATACACAGCCAAACCCTCCTTCACCGAGAAGATTCTTCTCAGAGAACCCACTTGTGACTTGAGATAATTCATCATATGAAAACCATGATCTTTGGTTGCTAACCATCCCTGAATCAGACGACGCATACATGTAATCGTTACCAGAATGGCTTCTCATTTTAGGTGGAGCTGAAGAATGCGAGTTGAATAGCACTACATCTGTCAACACGAGTTTCAAGTTAATAAACAACTTGATAATGCGGTAATCAGATAAGAAAGAGAAATGATGGATGTCTTGGTTCATGCATTTGATGATTAGCACAGAGACAATCTATAAACCTACACAACTGATCAGGGCCGTTCTCTTCCTTATGTAGTTACATACTTACATATATGGCTTTCTATCTTAGAGTGAAAATTGTAACCACAACACTGTACCAGCAAGACACAGAGACACACATCAGAAGCTAACTACAATAGAAACGTGTGATCAGATGCAGATCAATCAAGACATTAATCAAAATCAGCCGCCAAAACTGAGCGAAACACTCAGTACACATTGTGCAGACAAGACAACAGAAACACAGTGTCAGAACTTCTGAATAAGTGTACAATCAAATCTACATTAATCAAGACAATAAGGAAAAATAGCATTCCAAAACTCAGTGAGTGTCCCATGCTCATTAAGCTTCGGAAACCGTACTACTCACAACACTGAATACACACTTCTCTCAACACTTCTCGAGCTGTGAAGGAAGGAACGGACTCAAGCTTCTAACCGTATTCTAAATGCAAAAAGAGCTTAGATACACAATGGCGTTACAGAACCTGAGGTGTGTACTTATGTGTTATATTTACCTGAGCCTTGAGGAGATGAATAAGCGGAAGGAGGCATAGTATATCCAACAAAGGTGCCAGGGTCCTTTCGCTTACGTTTACGAGTAAACCACACACCCAACACAAAAAGACTAAGGAAAACCAATCCCACAATCACTCCAATAGCTGCAATACCACCAGTACCAACTCCACCGCTAGGCGAAGAATCAGTGTGCAAAGTGTCGTTTCCATTGTTTGATGCTGGTCCAGTTGGTTTAGCAATTGGTTTCTCTCTGGGAACAACAGGTAATGGAGTTGGAGGAGGAGCTAAAGTAGAAGGATCAGTTGGATTTGAAGCCGGAGGAGAAGTAGAGGTAGCTGGAGGAGGAGGAGGAGATGTGGTTGTAGATGGAGTTGACGGAGAAGGTTTAGGCGGTGAAGGTGTTTCTCCCGGTGGTGAAGGAGAAGGTTTAGGCGGAGGAGTTGTTGTTGTTGTTGGTGCCGGAGGTGAGGGAGAATCATCAGGAGGTGGAGGAGGTGAGACAGTTTGCGGAGGAGCTGGTGGTGTTGTCGTTGGAGTTGATGGAGGAGGTGAAGCAACCACTACAGGAGGTGGAGGGGAAGAAGCAACGGTTGGAGGAGGCGAAGTAACGATAGTAGGTGACGGTGGTGGAGAAGAAGAAGGCGGAGGTGATGAAACAACCGGTGGTGGTGGCGATGATGATACTACCGGTGGAGGTGATTGCGGCGGAGAAGGAGGTGGTGTGATTGTAACTGGAGGTGGAGCAGAAGGAGTGGTGGGTTGAGATGGTAACGGAGGAGGTGCGGTTGTTGAAGAATTTGACGGCGGTGGTGATAAAATCGGTAAAGGAGGAATCAAACTCATTTCGAATAACGAATCTAAAGCAATAAACTTTTCTTCTTAACACCTTTCTCGTTATCGATCCATTTCCAAAAAAATTGAAGCTTTATGAACAAACAAACAAACAAACCCTAATTCCACAAATCAGATTCAATTCCCTAATTCTGCAACCTCAAGTCAAACCTACTCAAAAGAAAAACCAAACCTAATTTCTCAATTCCAAAACCCAGAAGTAAAAACTCGAACTTTGAGCTGAAATGAAGCTACACGCGCAATTCAGAGTAGACCAAAGTGTAGAAAGTTCCAAACTTTGCAACTTTTTTTTTATTCACGCGGAAGATTCGAAGTTGGAAGCAGTTTAAGCAAAAGAGGTTAAAGTGGGAAAAGAGAGACAGAGAAGAGAGAGAGAGAGTGAGTCTTGTCTGGACAAACGTGGAGGCAACTCTGTCTCTTTTGGTCAGGGAGATATTTGACAGAGCGATTTACGCCTATGAGAGAGTCAGACATGTGCGGAAGAAAGAGATTTTTTGAGTGTTCCTTTGATCTCATTGATAGCATTTTTTTCGTCTTTTTCTACATTGACTCGAAGCNTTTTTTTTTTTTTTTTTTTTTGGCAAATCTCAAAAGTAAATCAAATTATTCACACATCATAACAACACAAAATGCCACGTGCTTTATTATGTGTGTACGTTTTAGAATTTTTGTGTCTGTTTCAAGAAAACTTTATTTAAAAAAAAACAAAAGAAATTTACTATTTTCAAGAGGAATAAATATAAAATTAGAAAAAAAAAAGAAGGTATGGGTAGAAAAGGGATAATGAAAAGTGTTGATGGTAAATTAGTAAAGTAATAAAAAGAGTGTTTTTATGGTGTACATGTGCATTTGTAATCATCATGGTGATGTTTGAAAACTTTGTGCGCATGTTTGTTCCCTAAATTTGCTCCTTTAATTATTGGCTATTAATATTTTACTTTGGCAATTTCGGATTAATTAACCGAAGTAGTGAGAGAATACAACTCTGATTTTTAAAGAATATTCAAATGTTTTTAAGCATATATGAACATGCTTAGTTAGTGGAGTTTTGTTATCAGTGATAAGAGTTTCTGTGCCATCGAAAGTCGGTTTAGCTTCGTTTTAGGTATTTGATCAGACATATTTGCTTTTTTTTTTGTCCTTTTCTTTGGTATTTATTCTAGTTGGTGTTTGGTAATATGAAAGCTCGACTTTGTTGTATCTATAAATCACTATAAATATTCATGATAAATTCTAAATAAACTGTTATTGAAATTAGGCTCTTGGTTTAAATTAAACTAGTTTTGTGCATGTTTAATGACGCAAAAGATGTTTTTATGCTTATGGGAGACGAAGCTTTTACCTCAATGCAAGATTTTTTATGTGTTCTATATATTTTTCCAAATTCATAGCAAAGTCTCCACTTAGAGAGAATCAAAGGCTAACGAATCAACTTGGATAATGGATATATACTAAGATGTTATCTCAAAGCACATATTCTTTATTTTTGTGGATGATTGAAAAAAAAAGTTCATGCGACGTAGAATACATAATACATTGGTTCGAAACCCTTTAACAAAAACTAAAATAATACATTGGTTCGTATAATTAAACTCGTGCATCCGTTATTTATTTTAACACAAGTTAGACCTTTTAAACTAATAAGTATAACTGTTAGACGTATATGGATTGACTGTTAGACGTATATGGATTTAGCTGGTGAAATTGGAACTAGGACAACTCTTCTTATTGTTAGCATATTTAAGTATCATTTAAGACATCTTTTGGTAAGAGTTAGTAACATTCAAACGCTCAATTTACTTTTACTTTTACTTTTCACTCGAACAATATTTTGGCTGGTTTGGAAGAATTGAGGGCTCATCATCGTCGAGCTTCATATATTAGTTTGCAAAGCTTTGTCTAATATCTCCATTCCCAATTTAACACTTCTTGTCAACTTAAATGAATTCACGTCAAGGAAAGATTGAATTTACACAGAGAAAATTTATGTATTCTCTTCTACAAACTTCTGGCGGTGAGCCTTAAAAGACCTTCACAATTTAGATACAACTAGTAATAACTATCAGAATATTCAAATATTCACAAACTTTGAGAAAACTTGTATAACCTCCGGACAAAAGCCCCACAAAAACCCTGGCTTTTGTTTTTTTTAATGCATTTTGATTTTTAAAAAAATTAAAAAATAAATAGAAACGTAACAATGGCATTCACGATAATTCTTTTCTACGTAGTGGCATTCCAACAATTGATTCATTTTAAAGCCGATATGTCATGGTCTGGTGAAAAACATAAATGTTTTATTGTATTGATAACACTATAAATTAGAAATTGAAGAGAGTAACCATTGAATCAGGTGAGATGACAAAAATACTCATCACCTTTAGTTTTCAAGAATAGTCGTAGCCTCTTAGAACATCTCCAACCCCACTCTATTTTAGAGTCAAAACTCTATTATAGAGCACACCAACCTACTCTATATCTTACTTTAAAATAGAAGAAATTATGAGATTGCTTTATATTTAGAATAACTATATTTTTTTACACTAACTCTATTATAGAGTCAAAATAGAGTATCACATTGGAAAAAATCATGCTCTATTTTAGAGGTACTCTATATTAAAGTAAAAAAAATAGAGATATATATTGTAGGTGGTCTTATATGGTTCTAGGAGATCCTACAAAACTGTTCATTAATTATTACTCTCTTTGTATCATAAAGAATGATTTTCTATGAATTCACCTAAACTAAGAAAACATTCAATGTTTAACTATAAACGCATTATTTATCTATAATAACATATTTCTCATAACTATTAAACAATAGTAATTCATCAAAAAATTTAATTCTCAATTAATGAATCTTGAAATTTACAATTTTCTAACATTAAATGATACTAAAAGTTTACCGAAAATCAATTTTTGTGATACAAAAAAGAATCCTAGAAAATCATCATTTATGATACAAAGGGAGTATTATTTTTATTTTCAGTGCATTTTTCAAATGTCTAGTTACGTAGATATAAATTTGTAAGTTTTCCAATCATTCTATCGATGAAGATTAGTAAATCCTTTAAACTGGATCAATTGATTTGTCATTATTCTAGATCAGGGAGGTATTCGGTCAAATCCGGTAATCGGCTTGCACGTGAATTAATTAAAGAGGTCGAATATGGACCGACGTGCACGGCTCTTAGGGCACAGGCTTGGAATCTTGAGGTTCCCTCGAAGATACAATATTTTTGCTGGCAAATTGCCTTCGGGTCCCTCCCGGTGTTGGAACGTCTGGCTTATTGATACTAAGATTTTTTGTGTGTCCTAGTAGGTCTCAATTAACCTAATGCAGTTGTAATAAAGAAGGTGTCAATCGAATTGGGAAACTTTACTAACAATCAAGATGCATTCAAGTAGTCACAAGTTAAGCCAGATTCAAAATGAGTTTTTGTCTAACAACCTAGAGTGAACGAGATGCAAGAACAAAACGAGTTTGTAAAACAAGAGCTAAAATGCAATAACGAGAGAGAACAAAAACAAGCTAAACGTGCAGAGAAAAATGAGCAAGCTATCGCAAGTAAAACAAAGAAGAAGCTTAAAGATGTAGAAACAATCAGATAGGTAGAGGCCTTAAGGATGGGGTTATTGATTTCGGTGGAGTCTCTTAATCTACCTAGAATGTCTAACAGAACACAATCAAGCTATCCCTAGACAACAAACATCACATCTTAGGTAATCCAATCTCTTGACAGAAGCTACTCAGACTTAATCACTTCCAAACCTAACTCTCGCTAGAGAAACATGATTAAGCAGGCATGACAAACAAGTTCATTCACGTCAATAAACACCCTATAAATCCAATCTCTTAGGCTAGGTATGTAAATCTCTGGTATTAGTTTGTTCAAGCATCGCATGGAACACCTTTTGGATGCTGAGATGCTTAAGATCTAATGCCAAATGATCAGTAAGAAATTAGTAGTAAGAACACTAATCCAGAAGGGAAATCAAACAATCTAAGCTAAGCATCCTATTAGACTAAGATTCTCCACCTAATCTATCCCATCCTCAAATACTCTAGTTCACTACTCAGATCTGGAAATTATCATCAAGGATGCAGACCCAGAAAACATTAAATCAAGCATTCTCAGATAGACAAAAATGAAATGAACAATTTTTGTAGAAGAAATCAAATGCAAAAACTCAATAAAACCAAAGCTATCTGGATTACAAAGTCTCAAGCATTTTAGGTGGCTCGGTAAACCTTAAGGAAAAGAACCAAAAACGAGATAAAAGATATCTTCAGCCAAGACTTAACAAAATGTATTTATAGTAAAACATGGAAATCCCTAAAACACAAAATGACAAGATAGAGCATCGGTTCGGGAACCCTTTTCGGACGCGTCTTCAGAACAAAACCGGGACGTCAGTTTAAAAGCATCGATCGAGTCGCATCGTGAGAGTGTCAATCGAGTCGGATTCTAGGAAGTTTGATCGAATGGCGGCTTGAAATCGTTGATCGAGTGGCAGCTTGAAATGGTTGATCGAGTGGCAGCTGGAGAAGTGTCATCTGGAAGCTGCTGATCGAGTCGCATCTTGAGGGTGCTAAGGATCCCTCCTGGGACGTCTTGGTCGACTCGCTACTAACATATCCGATCGAGTGGAGCTCTCCTTCGCGTGTCGGTCGAGTCGTAATTCAGAATGTATGTGCATCCACCAAAACGGTGATAACGTTTGAATTACGACTCCAATTGGCTTGATATCAATGGAATTGGAAAGGTGACTCAATTCTCTACAACTTTGATGAAGACGTCAAGAGCTCAATCGCAAAGCAAAATCTTCACTCGACTCGATCAAGGACGTAGAAGGTTGGGTCGCTCTAGGTAGTGTAAATCGAGTCGCTGGACTGCTCTCCTGCTTCATGTTTGCTTTTGATGGTTTGGACATATCCTAAAATACCTGAAACAACTCCAATATGCAAGATGCATGCAAGACCAATGTTAAGACTACCTAAATATGCATATTATGCAAAAGTGATGAAAAACAATGCAAAACAATGAGTTAAGAGAACAGAATGAATGAGAAATGCATGATGAAAGACTGTAAAATATACACATATCACTTATAGGGGTGTCCGGTGTGATCCTCTTTGCAAAAGATGTGGTCTGGCGGTGGAGACCATTAATCATGCACTTTTTGAGTGCCCCCGGTCACGTCGGATTTGGGAATTGTTCTCACTAGATT
This sequence comes from Camelina sativa, assembly GCF_000633955.1. Taxonomy (NCBI): domain Eukaryota; kingdom Viridiplantae; phylum Streptophyta; class Magnoliopsida; order Brassicales; family Brassicaceae; genus Camelina; species Camelina sativa. Next base: position 21,510,808 of record NC_025694.1, on the reverse strand, counting down.
TCCCTATAATTCTGTTTTCACGCACTTATATTTCCTTTATTGGAGGGTGACGTCCCAGTCGGTCGACTCGGGTATAAGTTTTAGGTTACCGTGGCTTGTCTGGTCAATTTGGAAAGATAGGAATACGAAAGTTTTTCAGGGTATTGAGGCGCAGCCAGTTGATGTTATTAATCAGGCGACGTCAGATAAGCTGATATGGGAGGAGGTCAAATCCTTCAATTTGGTTGCTCTAGATCCCTCATCTTTGGAGGTTCGGAATCCTGTCCCCCAGTGTCAGGTTGATGGTTCATGGAAAGCTTCAGATCCCCTGTAATGATTAGGCTGGTGGCTTTGTAATAGTGAGGATATAACGTTGTTATTAGGAGCACAAAGTCAGCTAAGTGGTCCTTCACCCCTACACTCGGAGCTACAAACGTTGATTTGGGCGATGGTTTCCATATTGGAAGCAAGGACAAACTGTCAGACTTTCGAGACGGATTGTGCAGAATTAGTGGCGATGGTGATATCTCATGAGTAGTGGCCCGCGTTCTCCAATTTAATGGATGAGTTCAGCTTGCTCTGTTCATTCTTTCCTTCCTTCAAGCTATCGAGGATTCCACGCACGAACAATGTATAGGTAGATTGCCTTGCTCGCTCTTCGAGATCTTTAATTATTGTAATTTCTTTTGTAAACTCTTTTCCTCTGGTTTGGGCTACCAACTTTGGAGTTAGCTTCTAATTTAATTTTTGGTTGACAAAAAAAAAAAAAAAATTGTTAGTTTTAACTTCGTATACATATATGGCTATAAATTTTAACATGTTGTTTGATAAGAACTAAACAATTTTTTTTGTCTAACTCTTGTTGACAAATATAATACATTTACTTTTATGATCGATGTTTTGTATAACTTTTATAAATAACTAGATGAGGACCCGCCCCGATGTGCGGGTTTAAAATTTTATAAATGAAATGAAATTTATTAAAATTTGTTGTATGTTATATATAAATTTTATTTTTTGTTATAATACACTGATTTACATCCATTTACAAATCTTTTATGTATTTTACTATTAAAAGTATATTTTTTTATACCTAAATGTACTCTTGTATTTTACAAAAATATTCTTTATCACCGTCTAGAAACTGTCTATATAAACACATTAAGCCAAAGTATATTACTTTCACTTCTGCATAGTTTTTAAATTACTAAAATTGTTGGCTCAAAAAATATTTTGAATAAAAAATATATTACATAATATACTAATCAATGATGTATCATCACAATAATGTATGACCACTATGGAGAAAAAATTGGCTCCGCCTTCATCCCTTATGGAGAGAACCTTGCGTCCAACCTCCTCCACCATGGAGAGAACTTTGGCTTTGCCTTTCTCCCTTGGAGAGATAACCTTGCGTCCAATCTCCTCCACCTTCTTCCCTTGCGGAGATAACTTTGTGTCCAACCTTCTCTACCATAGGGAGAACCTCGGCTCTGCACTCCTCCTATGTGGAGAAAATATGTTCACGTCTTTTTGCTATCTCAAAATGGCTTGTTCCGAAAATTAATGAAAGTAAAAACAATTTTCTAAATTCACAAAAAAATCTTTTGATAGTAACTAATGTTAAATTTTCCAATGTATTTGTGATAGTAACTATGCCAAAGTGAAAGCAAAATAGTGTGCTTAATGTGTTTATAGATAACATAATATACTAATCAATGATGTATCATCACAATAATGTATGACCGCCATGGAAAAAACCTCGGTTCAACCCTCATCCCTTATGGAGAGAACCTTGCGTCCAACCTCCTCCACCTTCCTCTGTTGGGTAGATAACCTTGTGCCCAACCTTCTCCACCATAGAGAGAACCTCGGCTCTGTCTTATCCTGTGTGGAGAGAAAATGTTCACGTCTTTTTGCTATCTCAAAATAGCTTGCTCTGACGACCAATAAATGTCAAAACCTTTCAGCCATTTTCTAAACTTTTCTAGCCGATGTGAGATGTTGTAAATATTTCTTTTATTTCTATAGATTTTACTTTTTTTTTTCTAAAAAATCTTAATATATAGATTACTACTATATTTTCAAAAATGTTATTAGTGAAATATCTAATTCTTATTGATTTTTTTAAAATCCTATATGGACACCTTTATGAGTTTATAGCTTCAACTTTTTATTAGTATAGATATAATGTCTTAAAATTTCTATGGAGGTTAAGTAATTGTAATGTTTTAAAACATTCTATGAAGTTTCAATATTTTTAATATTTGAACCTTTTAAAATTTTCAAGTTTCAATATTTATAATATTTTAAACTTTTAAAATTTATAAATTATAATTTTTAAAAAACCTTTTAAATGTTAAGAAATTTTTAAAATTTAAAAATTATAATATTTTGAAACCTTTAAAAGCTAAGACTTTTAGAAGTTTCAATATTTATAATATTTTAAACTTTTAAAAGGTTCGAAATATAATATTTGAACCTTTTAAAAAGTTTCAATATTTATAATATTTTAAACTGTTAAAATTTAAAAATTATAATATTTAAAAACTTATAAAAAGCTAAGAACTTTTAAAAGTTTCAATATTTATAATATTTAAACTTTTAAAAATTTTAAAAATTATATTTTTTTTTTTAACTTTTTAAAGTTTTAATTTGATCAGATAAAAAACCGGATCAAACCGAATAAAACTTTTAAACTTGGACGCTTGATAAATCAAGCTTTCCTGCTCATTCGTTGTTGGAAGCATATTAATCTTATTTATAATGGTTTTGAACCATTGTCTAAAAAAATTCTAGCCGATGTGGGATATTGTACATTGTTTTTTCATTTACATAAATTAAAATTTTCCTTTTTCTAAAAAATTCTGTAAATTTTAAAAATGTTAATGAATGTCATGTCAAATCCTAATTGGTCTTTTAAAAAATATCTTAATGTAGAAAACTTTAGAAATTTTAAAAATATTAATTAGTGACATGTCGAATTCCGATTTGATGTTTAAAATCCTATGTGGACAGCTTTAGGAGCTTATAGCTTATACCTTTTATTAGTATAGATTATTAAGTGTTGTGGTAACATTTTTTTTTCAAATTTTGCAGTTTGAGATTAACCAGTTAAAAAAGGAATATCTAGTATATGTTGAATGTTACTACAATGATGCCTTTCAAGTCATTCAAGGGCTTCAACTCAAAACTAACCTCAATAGATCTGTTATGATGGGGTATAAAAAGGGCAGGAAGTTTTCACTTGCATCCAATGGGAATAGGATCGTTGGGTTTCATGGATATGCCGACAAAACCCTAAACTCTCTTGGAGCATATTTCAGTACGGCCACTACTAATAAATTGGAATGCCATGGTGATCCTACAGGACTGCCTTGGGATGATGGTTGTAATTATGATGGCGTAAGAAAGGTGTATGTTGATAATTTAAGCGAAACTGTATATACTGTCAGATTTGAGTACGATAATGGCGGAAAAGTGGAAAAGACTCCCTACCGACGTGATGTTAAAAATGAAAAGGAGGTCATGATTCTTTGAAACTAATTAAGAATAGTCATCGACCTTTCATATTTATATGGGTACTTTGAGACGTTATACATAGTTTTTTGTGATTGCAATTTGTGCTTGACTATCCAAATGAATTTATCACGTCTGTGGAGGGGACCTTAGCAGCTCCGAAGAGTGCCAACGTTACATGGATTACGTCATTGACATTCAAAACATCAAAAGGGAGAACCTCTCCAACATATGGAAGTGTATCTAGTGGTAGAAAATTTGTGCTGGAGAAGAATGGTAGCGCTCTTGTTGGGTTCTATGGATATAATGGTGTATGTGATACTCTTAATGCTCTAGGGGCATATTACTGCCCGTTCCCTCCTACTCCTGATGCAGCGAAACTAGAAGCACAAGGTGGTGATAGGGGAGCTTCTTGGGACGACGGTGGTACTTTCAACAGTGTTAACAAGATTTACATTGGACTAAGCAAAAACGTTATTGACTTTGTCAAGTTTATGTATTTCAAAAGCGCTAGTGTGGTCATCGGAGATGATCATGGCAACAAGACCATGCTATCTGATGTTCAAGAGGTCACTCATTCAATTTCCCTATTTTAAAGTTCTAGATATATAGTTTAACTTTATTATCATTCTTCATGTAACAGTAGAACCTCTATAAATTAATAAGGTCGGAACCATGAAATTTATTAATTTATAGAAGTTTTAATTTATCGATAATTTAATAATTATTAATTTATCGATAAATTAATAAAATATTAAATTATGAAGATGATTTTTTATCACAAATTCAGATTTTAGAAGAAATTGCTGCTACTATTTTTCAAGGTGATGATGAAGTTGAAGAAAATACGACGATACCTTTAGAACCAGTTACACATAAGGAAGCAATTATCGCGTCAAGAATTCTCTATAATTTTTGGATGCGATATGAGAAGACAACACCAGAAGTTTTTGATGCAGTCAGAAAGATTAGAGATGCTCTCCAACAAGAATGCAAATTCAAGAACAAACAAACAACAATATATTCATATTTCACTAAATATTCTTATATATATATATATTAGTTTATTTGATTATTAATTTATGATATTGATGGGACCATATTTTTACATGGGATTTTTAAAAAAGTTATTAATTTATTATTTTATCGAATAATGTTCAAAATTACACTAGTCCTAATTTGGGACCAGATAAATTTATTAATTTATAGAGGTTATTAATTTACCGAGTATTAATTTATAGAGGTTATACTGTATTATGTTTTTCTTTTTTTGCAGTTCAAGCTGGATCCGTTTGAAAAAATTACATCAGTGGAGGGTACTTATGATGATAAATTAGGAGGTGTAACCATGCTTAGGTTCAAGACCGACAAAAGAGACTCTCCATACTTTGGATTCGGTTCAACACCAACCTTCGTGCTTCACAAGGATAATCACCAGATCGTTGGGTTCCATGGAAAATCTAGTAACATGCTTCATCAACTCGGGATCCATGTTCTACCCAACGGTTTTAAATTTGTTTTTTAATGATGTATTACTTTTTTAAACTATACTATGTGTTGGGTTTCTCATATTGTGTGGCGTGTGTAATAAGTCATTTTTTTCACATCGTATGTTCATCTCTGTTCTACTTATTGCGTCTCCTATATCTGTAAAAATGTGTCTTTCAACAGCACTATCACGTAATACAGTTTTTGCTTCCTAAATTTTGAGTTCTGATGCTTCTCCAGTTCTCCAACAAGTGTTGATATTCTTACCCCAAGGTGAAAAACCACATTGTCTTTATGTTTTGGTTCAATAATACATTTCTGAGCTACACTGCCTACACACACATACATATAAAAATTTAGGCAATGCCTGTTATACAGTAAAAACTAATTTAGTGTTTCTTTCTACTTTCGGAAATATAACGAAACAGATTTCTTATGCAGCTTATTTCTAGAAGGGCACTTCCTAAAACGCTTTGCGAATTTAGAAATACAAGGAAATTATCAGTTTATAAAATCCTAATGATCGAATATATAGTATATATACGGCAAGATGGTTCCATCTCCTTGACAAAAAAGGTAATAAAATATATGCGTTGACAAAAAAAGTAATGATCGAATAATGTAAGGCAAGATGGTTCCATTTCTTGTTTATTAAACCGTCGCACGTCAAGTTGGATGCGTGTATTATTGTTTCCCCGACTCCCCCCCCCCCCCCCCC
>NC_025694.1:21442162-21504553 GCF_000633955.1 Camelina sativa | reverse complement strand
TTTTTTCCCCCCCCCCCCCCCCCCCCCCCCCCCCCATCAAACAAAGACTAGGAGGTGGTGAAGGTCCATGATTTGCCGATAAATCGATGAGAGTTTGTTAGGGTGGATTTTCATTCCTCCAAACAAGGCCCAGCCCACGAGCAGTAGACAAAAGCCCAAAACTGTTAGGATGTGAGTGCATTACGGTCTATCCGATGAACGAACCAACACAATATCCTATAAATATGGACGTACGACGTCTGAGAAAAAGGACCTGAAAAAGAAGGAAGAAAACGGTTAGAGAAAATGACAAGTGATTGATGGCAGACTCGTCGATAGCTAAAGTTGAACGAGCTACCTGATTCGTCCATTTTCTTTTAACTCGTCATTGTTCCTTTATTTAACTCGTCATATCAAACTTTGTAGCTCGACTTTCAAGTGTTTTGGTACGAACTATAAAGAGATTTTCAACATCTTTTCCACTGAAGTAAAACTCTAATTGTGACCGATCTGAACATCAAAAATTTGCGCTAGGTAGGGGGAGCCAAGTCGAAGTTTTCTTTAAATTTTGAAAGACGGACCTATGAAAAAACTGACGAGACGACTGCACTTAATAGTAACAAGGAAACAGGGTTTTCGGGGAGGGGGGGGGACAATTACTCCGTCGATGGAGAAAACGAGTGCGACCATCCTTCCCACCACAGACGCTCTAAGGAAGGCTGTGGCTGCAAAAATCTTACAGGGATTCGTCATTGCAACGAATCTTACGAGCCCGGCGATCACAGAAGCAGCACAAACTCCGGCAAAGCTTGCGTTGATTGGAAATCAACCAATCACCATCATCGGCAAGTTGTTCCATGGGATAATGGGACGCCTCGACCAGCAAGAGCAACAAATTAATAATCGATTTGATGCTTTAGCCGTAGCTCATGCCAGTTGTATCAGGAAGAAATAAACCACCTCCATACAGCTCGACAAGCCCCAACGAATTTTGTTCCAATCTCAAGGTCGTAGGCGCAGACTGCCAACCGAGGAAATCGATCGACCACCAGTGTTGACGAACTAAGCAACAAAGCAAAGGATAGAGAGTTGAAGGAAATCAAGGAAATGGCAAAAATGTTCCATAAAGCGATGAGCTGGATCTCGTACTCGAAGCAACATGGCGAATGCCATTCTCTAGGAGGATCGCAACCACACCGGTACGACGGGGATCAATCCCAGACTTGGTTATTACGACGGAACCATCAACCCACATGATTTTCTTCTATCCTTTGGAGTAGCATTAGGACCCCTGCAACTCAGCCCGAAAGAGTATGATGCCGGCTCTTGTCAAGTATTTGTTAAGCATTTAACAAGGACAACGTTGAGTTGGTTCTCCCGACTTCCATCTGGCACGATCGATAGCATTCAGGACCTGATTATAGAGTTCCTGAAGCAATTCTCTGTGTTAATGGAAAATTAAAAACTCGCATGCTGACCTTTACTCCCATACTCAAGAGCCCAAGGAGTCACTCCGATCGTTTATCGGGCGTTTTAAGGACATTGTTGTTAATGTCTCTATACCAGATGCAACAGCGATCATCGCACTCAAAAACGCGATGTGGTACGAGTCTTGATTTAAGGAAGACTATTTTTATCACACGTCAAAACAATAGCGGATGCATTATGCCGAACGACGAAGCACATCGAGGTTGAAGAGGAAAAGGCCGTCCATGCCAGGAAACACGCAGCAGCATAGAACATCCCGGCGAAAGAGCCAATAGTTCCCGTTCCAAAGGACTATCACGTCGAACCACGACAGCACTATAACTGCTCCGAAGACCGTAATCGCCGAACCTTTGCGATCGGTGGAAATGTACAGCAGAACCAACCATGGAACAAGTATGTCTGAAAAGAGGGGACAGAGGGCAGTGTGGCCCAGTATTGCGACTACCATAAAAGCAACACACACGCGACCGAAGAAGGCCGCTACCTCCAAGCCCTCCTGATGGCGAAGTATAAAAAGGGCGCAATAGCCGTCGAGTCGGACATGAGCAAGTCGGAAAGGTCTGGAGGGTGGAATGACACCCAACAAGCTGAAAACATCGCCTGAAAGTTTATTAAGGACCAGCAGCAGCTCGACCACCAAAGTAACAACGAGCAGGAATTGATTAACGGGGGTACTCATGAGAAATGGCCTTGCTCAGAACGACAGCCCGAAAAACACCCTCCAACGCCAACAAGACGGATCAACATGATAATGGGGAGGATTAATGGGATGTAGCGACTCAATCAGGTCGATAAAGGACTACACTAAGAAAGCCGAGATGAAAAGATCTTCGCCGTCAAGGGTCGCAACTCCGATCACGTCGATATTCTTTGACAACAGCGACCTAGAAGAATTGGATCATCCACATAGTGACCGTTAGTCATTGAGCTCCTTATTAGCGAGAGCCAGTTCACGAGAATCCTGGTCGATACTGGAAGCTTGGTAAATGTTATCTTCACGAACGTCATAGCACAAATGGAGGTCAGCGAGTGCGACATCAAGCCAGACTGTCACTCGTTAACAGAATTCGATGGAGATTTCATCATGTCCATTGGTATGATCGACCTACCAATTTTTGTCGGCGGTACAACATGATACTATTGGTTTGCTATCATCGATAAACCGACGATCTATAACGTCATTCTTGTAGCTCCTTGGGTCCATAAGATGAACGCAATCCCGTCGACGTACCAACAATGTGTGAAGTTCCCAACTCCAAAAGGTGTGTACACACTTTGAGGTAACCAGCAGGTCGCACTGCAATGCTTCCTCATCAAGCATAAGATCCATTCGACGAAGAAATTATAGCAACCACAGAGCAAGGTCGACGTCAATAGTCCTTCACCAACCGATGGAATGCCGACCGCTATTCAACAAGGTGTCGCCGCAATAGAAGAAGTAAATATCAATGAGTCCGATGCACAACGAGCTAATCTTTTTCTAAAAACCTACGTCGTAACCTTCACATGGTTAGTGAACGATATGAAAGGGATCAACCGAATAGTCACAACGCATGAGCTTAATGCCGATCATACGCATAACCCCGTTAAGCAGAAAAGGCGAATACTAGGCCCGGAACTATCGCGTGCATTAGATGACGAAGTCGAAAAACTGCTCGGACCTGGATCCATTATTGAAGTAAAGTACTTAGACTGGCTGGCCAACCTAGTGGTCGTCATAAAGAAGAATGGAAAATGGAGGGGCTGCATCGATTTCACCGACGTGAATAAAGCTTGCCCAAAGGACAGCTTCCCGTTGCCCAGAATCGACCAACTCGTCGAAGCAACCGCCTGCAATAAACTTCTGACAGTCATGGATGCCTTTTTTGGGTACAATCAGATCCTCATGCACACAGGCGATCGAGAGAAGACCTCATTATCACTGACCGAGAAAATAATTGCTATAAGGTCATTTCCTTTGACTTGAAGAATGCTGGCGCACCATATTAGCGGTTGATGAACAAAATGTTTGCCTAGCAACTCGGCAGAACAATGGAGGTGTATATAGATGACATTTTCATATTCATAACCTATGATTTAATGGTTTAGAGATGAGATGTATTATTTCTACCCATATAAGTGACACAAGGCTCAACACGGAGCATATTGTTCATTGTAGCCTTGTTGACTTTTAAGAAAGTCGACAATGAAAATTAGCAATAGACATGAAAAAATTAATCATTATGCACAATTTTTTTTGTTTATGGTTATTATGGCCAAGGAATGTAATGATACTTCTTTATCAATGGGAGAAAAAGAAAAAGCAGATTCCAACTATTAAGTCATACTAACTAATTGAGATTCTAGCTGACGTGAACGCCGGACGGCCTAAAGGCACGGACGGAGTTCTAGATCGTTGGACGGACGGAAAGGCGGGTGCTTTGCTTGGACAAAGTGAGGTGGGATGAGATTAGAGTGAGGATGGGTTATGGAGATGAGATTTGAGGGGGAATGGAGGAGTAGAATACGAAATAGAACGGAAAGGGTGTGAAATCGATTGTACGGACGACTGGACGCGGTAGCGGACAGACGGACCGGGAAGTACGGACGGCAGCTAGCGAACCAAGAAAGAATCTTGACCTTGGTTCACTAGATAAACATGGAGTCGAAGTGGAACACAACTAACGATCTGAATCGGACGTCGTGCGCCGACTAGAAGAAGAGCGATCCCAGATCGATCCTTCTAGGGTTTCTTTCAAGCCAAGCCACAGACTTTGTTGCGAGAAAGAGGGTTGAGACAAGAATCAAAGATTCACTCTTTCGAAAATTATGATTTCATTCAAGTCTAAGGAGTATAAGCTAGTGGCGTGGGAAGCTTAAATAGTGTAAGGGTTTAGAGGAGACAGACGTTTGCCCTTGACGCGTCTCCACAGACGGTGAAAATGTCGCCCTCTATGTGGTTTAAACAAGGTCACACACGTCACACTATTCCAACGTTCACAAGGGAAGACTCTAGATAAGTTCAAAACGCAAAGTTTAAAAGGAAAAAGACAGAAAGAAAGGCCGCATCCTTAGTCCGAGTGTGGATTGCCATGTCACCGATGTTAAACACGGCGTTTCATGCGTCCTTGGGTTAAACGCGGCGTTGTGCGGTAGGACCTGTCGCCTCGTTAAAACCTTCTCCGCTAAACCTCATGGGAAAAATCCGAAGTAAGGAAAAAGAGTACGAGTCATGATCCTACCGTCTTTGGCGCCCTCATCCTTGGGTAAGGAAGAAGGTCGTACGAACGGTCTCGCCGATGGTTGCCTTGGCCGAGTCGATCTCTTGATTTTCTTGGATGAAGGCTTGGACGAAGTGGTTGATCCTTTGCTTGGAAGTTCTGGATGAGATCTTGCTCCGCGTGGTTGCACCGGGAGTGATCCTCGGCATGCTGGCTCCGAGTTGTCCTGCGGGTAATACAAATGTTCCGTCGGTGTCTGGGTCTGGTGCGAGTGTTCCTGGCCGCGTCTTCGGTCAGGTGATCACATCATTCTCTCCCTATTGCGTAGGTTTTGTCCCCAAAACATCTTCGTCGTCACCTGCATTAAACGATGTTGATGTGTTATACTCACCGGGCAGCTCAAGTCGATAGGCGTTGTTGTTGATCTTCTCGACGATCCAAAAGGGTCCGTCGCCGCGCAGGCTGAGCTTGTCCTTCCTTTTCTGGGTAAACCGCTCCAGCCGAAGGTGTAGCCACACCCAATCGCCAGGTTGGAAGAGCATTGGCTTGCGTCTTTTATTGGCATAACGAGCATATATTTCGTTTATCCTCTCGATCGGATATGATCGTCTGCGGCAGGCCGTGGAGGCGCACTATGTGGCTAAAGAACTGATCGACAATGTGCACCGCGTCATGGATCTACCACTACCATGATGGTGTCCTTCCGATATAACGGTGGCAATCCGAAGATGAAGTCCATGGAAAAGTCAACCCAAGGACCTGTCGGGACCAGTAACGGGGTGTAGAGTCCGTGAGGATGAGTGGTGGATTTGGAGGCTGGAAGAAGTGCTCGACCATTCTCCGCATCTTTGGCCAGAAGAAGTGCTCTTGTACCATGGCTAAAGTTTTAGCCACGCCAAAATGTCCGGTCAAACGACCACTATGCGCTTCTCGGATCAATAGGTCGCGAATAGAGCCGGTTGGGATGCAAAGATGCCGACCTCTGAATAAGTAGCCTCATACACATAGAACTCCGCATAGTTGCCTTTGCCAAAGTTCTTGAAACATTCCCCAAACTCAGCATCATCGGCGTACACGTCCTTCATGCTCGCGAATCCCAATACTTTGGCGTTCATGGTGGTGATCAAGGTGTGTCTTCGGGAAAGGGCATCGGCTACGACATTTTCCTTTCCTTTCTTATACTTGATAAGGTATGGGAAGGATTCGATGAACTCCAGCCATTTGGCATGCATCTTCTTAAGATTTGTTTAGTCGCGCAAATGCTGCCGAGTATCCATGGCACGGACCAGCGCGTATAGCTCCTTGTCATAAGTGGGAAGGTTGAGGGTTTACCGCCTTGCGTGAGAACGGCTTCAATGCCAACGCCGGATGCGTCGCACTCCACCTCGAAGGTCTTGTTGAAATCGGGTAGGACAAGGAGGGGAGCTTGATTAAGACACTTCTTGAGTTCCAGAAAAGCTCGTTCTTGTTTGGTTCCCCACTTGAAATCCTGGTTCTTCTTGATCACCGCAGTAAGGGGGCGGCGACCGTGCTAAAATCTCTCATGAACCGTCGGTAGAAACTGGCTTGCCCGTGGAACGATCGAACTTGGGAGATGCTGGTGGGCGTGGGCCATTCTTCGATGGCTCGGATCTTCTCGCCGTCCACCTTTAGTCCCTGTTCACTGACAACAAAACCTAAGAAGACAAGTTCATTAGCCGCAAAGACACAATTTTTCAAGTTAGCGTACAATTGCTCTTTGCGGAGGGTGTTTAAAACATGCCCTAGATGTTCGACATGATCGGACAGACAAGAACTGTAAACGAGGATGTCATCGAAATAAACCGCAACAAACTTGTTGATAAAGCATCTCAAAACATGGTTCATCAATCGCATGAAGGTAGAAGGTGCATTAGACAAACCGAATGGCATAACCAACAATTCGTACAAACCTTGCTTGGTTTTGAAAGCAGTTTTCCATTCGTCTCCTTCCTTCATCCTCACTTGGTAGTAACCACTTTTGAGGTCGTGTAACACCCCCTACCCGTCCTAAAAATAATAACAAATCGAAAGCGCTACGTAGGACCCTCGTAGTCGGCCAACCAAGGCTTTCGGAACAAATCCAATCACCCTAGTCGTCCAACCGCGAGTGCCCGACCTCCCGAACATGGCCTAAGGCTTTGCAACCTGTACCGCGAGCGAGAGTTGTGTTAAGTCCGGACAAGACTTAATATCAGTTGGAAATAACCATTTAGCTTTTGGAAAATTCGAGTCTTACATATATATAGTATACACGCAAATCATTACCAAAACGTTTATATAGCTTTCAGATCCTTTTTTAAAACCATACATAGTATACATAGTAGGAATTTACAAAAGCTGTAAAACCTATATTGATTCACCTAGGTCACCATGCTTACTACAGAGATCTTTCGGCTAAGGATTCCAGGAAAAATGGAGTAGAATTAAGTAATCTAGCATTACTTAGTGAGGCCGATATCTAAGGAAATCCTACCCCGACTACCTACCCCCAAGCAACAAGCAATACGAACCCAACAACAAGCAATGACCCAATGCAACAAGCATAACGAAAGCAATGCATGAAGACTCGAATTAAGTATGCAGCAGAAATAATGAATATGCATACGTCTATCCTAAGTAAGGCCTTCTACGAATCCATGATATCCCAAGGCAATGTCTCCCACCTCTAGACACAAAGTCTAAAGGATACATTCCTTCATATTACATCGTCATGTAGCGTCCGGCCGGGCATGACCCGCTCCGAACCTTCGTAAGCCATAACGTTACGGAGTTACATGCAACGCACAGCAGACGGCAGGATCCTCATGATTCGGCTAATGCAACTACCTGAATGATGCTAACTAACATGCAGCAAACAATAATATAGCAGTATGACAGTAATGCGACTAATCGTACAGCATAACAGTAATGCGACTAATCGTACAGCATCACGGCTATACCATCGCGACGCTATATCAGACCTAGTACACATGCAACATGACAATAATGCAATACAAACATGCACTAATGGAGCAATGCAGATGGTACCTAAAATGATGCACCCCAGAATCACACAACATGCAATAGAACAAGCAAGAGTACCAAGTCACACAAACAAACGCGTACCAATCAATCACACCACAATAACCAAGGAGTTCCATACTTAAGTACTAATGAATCCTACACCGTTCTAACTTAGAGCCTAACTACTAAGCACTCCTAACCAGGCATTAATCACCACTAAACAATTCTAATCCTAATGTTAAACACTACGCAGTTCCAGCTTAAGGACTAATCCTCAACTTAATCTCACTTAACTAACTTAATCCTAATTAACTAGGCTTAATCCTAATTAACATAACCTAATCTTAATTACCTAACTTAATCCTAATTATCCTAACTTAATCATGATTAACAACCTTAACCATGATTAATTAACTTATCCTACTTAACTACCCTAATCTCTCTTAACTACCTTAATCCTAAACTAAACAAGTAATTAAGGCTAACCTCAATTAAATAAATAATAAAATTAAACTAACTTACCCACGTGTTACTCACACGCGATCGAGAAACTCACCTTAATTTTTCCAGCGCTTCGCAGCTCTAAGCAGAAGGTGGTTAGGCCATGGAACTTATCGCAGGCCTAAAACTAACGTTTTCTAAGGTGGTTTTTCGGATAGCCTCCCAAGGTCGGTTACCCCAAGCAGAAGGTGGCACTCGGCGGTCCTTGGCGCGACACATGGCGGACACTCTTCGCGGCTCCGGTGGCGACACATGTCGGACCGATAAGGACGAGCAAACCGGATAAGTTCCATGGCCTAACGGATAAGGATGGAAGATAAATGGATAAGCACCACCTTTGCTAAGATCCTGGCCGTCCATTTCCTTAGTTAACGCCCTTGTATCACGATCGTCCGTTCGTTAGCGTACCGGTACGGCCGTGTCCGGCCCCCGGGTACCAAACTGACGGGTGGTACGTAAGGGTAACTACCCACATACTAGCTTAAGGAAATGATACGTACTGGACCACTCTTTTATTCGTGCAAATTACCCATGGCAACCCGCATCGACCGGAGGTACCACTGTCTGCATCACCGATAGCCAACCTGTACAGGCCAGTGTCACCATTGTATGGGCTACTATTGACAATCCGTGTTAACGAGTACTGCCATCGTCTAGATCATTGATTGTGAGCCGCGTTAGCATGTACCGCCTCTGTCTGAATCGCCTAACGCAACCTATGTCCGCTGGTCCTACAATGGCCAACCATTGCCTTAACCCGTACCATCCTGCCTCAGTCCATTTTCCTTGACCCTTCCTAATTCCCTAGACCAACTAAGGTTTCCTAGGTAAGTCTAGTCCTAAGATCTTACCTATTGGTTCCTCGACCAACTTAGAGACATTGTCAATAGCCTGGCTTTCCATACCCTCTTCCCATTTGACGGAGAATCAATCTTGGTATAACATTTCCTTCTTGGTCCTTAGGTGTGCCTCAAATCCCTCTTGCATTGGCCCTTTGAATGTCCGAGCCAAAAATGTCCTTCCTTGACAGAAGAATGGGTTTTAGTTGGCCAGCTGTGGTGAACGTTGCTCCGTCCGGGACTTAGTCTTGGTGAGGGGTATTACAGGTCGATCTATGAGAAAATGATTGAACTGCTCAGCTCGTCCAACATGTCGTCCTGTCGCGGAATCGGGTGCCGGTACTTGATCGTGATATTGTTTACGGCCTGGTAGTCGACGCACATGCGCCATGATCCGTCTTTCTTCAGGACAAGCAGGACGAGGACGAAACATGGGCTAAGGCTTTATCGGAAATAGCCTTGGGACATGAGTTCCGACACTTGTCGCTCTAAATCCTTGGCTTCGTCTGGGTTCACTCGGTACACGGGACGGTTGGGCCGTAGTGCTCGAAAAACCAAGTTGATCTGGTGCTCGATGCCCCTGAGTGGTGGTAAACCTTCGGGCAGTTCATCTGGGAACATGTCCGAGTATCTCCTAAGCACGTCCTTGATGACGTCTGGAAGTGTGTCCTCTATGCCGCCTGTTCCTTTACCAAAAAATCTCTAAAAACCATCAATAACACTTGGTTGGAGTCCCTAATGAACTTTCTAAAGTCACTTGATTGAATTAGGAAGTTCATTTTAGGGTCCGAATCCTTAGACAAACTTCATTTTCATTTCCCTAACTTGTGTTGGAGTTAAGGGTTTTAAACTTATATGTTTGTTATCGTGTACAAACGTATACTGGTTGGTGCGGCTGCAATGTGACGTTCCCTTATAAAACTGCCATGGTCTTCCTAACAAGAGGTGGCTAGCTTGCATCGGTACTACATCACATAGGACTTGGTCCTTGTACGGTCCAACACTAAAGGGGACGAGGACTTGGTCCTTGACGCGTATCACGGTCTTATCGTCCAACCACTTAAGCTTATAGGGCTTGGGGTGGCATGTGGTTGGCAAAGAAAGTTTCTTGACCATGGTGGAGGTCGCTACATTTGTGCAGGAGCCTCCGTCAATGATCAACCCACATACCTTCCCGCTCACCGTGCATCGCGTGTGAAAGATGTTGTCGCACTGGTTGGAGTCATCCGGCTCTTGACTAGTATTGAGGATGTGTCTGATCATCAGAAATTCCCCAACGTCAGGTTTGGATAGGGCCTCCTCCATGTCCGCTACATCTAGGTCCTGTTCCTCGGTCGTTTCTCTTTTGGACTCGAGCTCTCTGGACTCGATGATGATCATGTGCGGGCGTTCGGACAGTCGCGGGCATAATGGCCTCAGCCTTGGCATTTGTAACAAATGATGTCCCGGCTCCCCACATCATTGGTCATCTAGAAAGGATCTTGTCGGTTGTGCCTGGTCGGCTCCTTGGGCTTAAACCGCAAATCGACAATGGCCACTTTAGGCTACTCTTGTGGCCGGTTGGATGGTGATGCGTTTGGCGACCAGTTAGAACTCCTTGGGTTTGGGTCCGGCTTGCGGCTGCGAGTTTCTTCTTGATTTGGGTCTCGATTTGCATTAAAAGATGCAATAGTTCCTCAAATCCTTGGTATGGTTGACGCTCGACCTTGCACGCTATCCGGTCTTGTAGACCATCGAGAAATTGAGCCATGAGGGATTCCTTGGTATCCTCTACTTGGAGCCGGTTGCTTAAGTGCTCGAACTCCTCATAGTATTCTTCAACGGACCGTGTGCCTTGGGTGAGTCTTCTAAATTTCTTTTGGAGCTAGCGAAGGTAGAGCGGCGGGACGTAGCGTCGCCTCATAACGGCCTTCATGGCTTCCCAAGTAGTAAGAGGTTGGTCATGGTTGCGGCGTTCGTCCGTAACAAGACGATCCCACCATGTGAGTGCATAGTCGGTAAATTGTGCCACGACATAAGAAATCTTGCGTACATATGTGTAGTTGTAGCAAGAAAAGATGTGGTCCATCCGGCTCTCCCAATCGAGGTACGCCTCGGGGTCGGACTTGCCGGCAAAATTCGGAGCCGTCATCTTGTGTTCTTGTTTGGGCAGACGTGGAGCCTCTTCGTACCGATCATCGCATCGGTAACGTTGCCTCCGTCGCGGCTCATACTCGTCGTCGGACTGGTCACTCTATGCCAGTTCTTGTCGTCGTCGTCGTACGGGCGGTGGATCTTCTCTCGGAGGGTTGGCGAGTTCAAGATGGACAGTCGTTTGGCTAGATTTTCTATGCCGTTACGAAGGACCGTTAAGGTGGCACCAATCTCCGATGGTGGTAACGGGATCTCCAGTGGCCGTTGTGCGTCCATAGCTTCCGTGGTACGGATGGTGGTCGTACAGACTGACAGTGGAACAGTGTTTGGGGTCGTGTTCGGAAAACTTGAATAGCTGATGTCTCGCACAGACTTCGGGTCACGACGGTTGATATCACGTTCGGGAGATGGTTCTCAAACGATGACGTGGACCTTGTCCTTACGTGATACGCTGGTCGAGTGATTCACGTACCTCGTGAAAACAAAAACGAATATTCTTGAGTATAACGCGTCTAAAGCTGGCAGATAAGATATTATCTGAGCAGTCAATGATTGAGGACAGCAAGGCATACGTACAACCTATGACTAACAAAAAGCAACTACACGCGCCTAAAAGCAATCACACACACAAAAAGTAAAAACTTTTGGTACCACAGCATGAACGGAAAAAAGTCGCTACTTTACGGATCTAACAAGACCCAGGCAGGAACATCGACGAACAAAACCCAGAAACAAATAGAGCAACGATAGAACAAACAATCCAAAAAGGATGCTATGCATAAAATGAAAGCTAAGGGACCTATGCGACTCTAAGGACGAACTAAGGAACCACAAGAAACTCAAAAACGAAAAGCTTAAACGAAAGAAAAGAAAAGATCTAGAGTTTCAGAAAGATACAACATTTGGTAGAACCTTTTAGCTCTGATACCAGCTGACGTGAATGCCGGACGGCCTAAAGGCTCGGATGAAGTTCTAGATCGTTGGACGGACGGAAATGCGGGTGCTTTGCTCGGACAAAGTGAGGTGGGATGAGATTAAAGTGAGGATGGGTTATGTAGACGAGATTTGAGGGGGAATGGACGAGTAGAATACATAATAGAACAGAAAGGGGTGTGAAATCGATTGTACGGACGGCTGGACGCGGTAGTAGACAGATGGAGTACGGACGGCGGCAAGCGAACCAAGTAAGAATCTCGACCTTGGTTCACTAGAGAAACGGGGAGTCGAAGTGGAACAGAACTAATAATCTGAATCGGACATCATGCGGTGACGGTGGTATGGATTGAACCGGCCGTGTACACGAGTGGTGGTGAGCGTCGTACACTGACTAGAAGAAGAGTGATCCCAGATCGATCCTTCTAGGGTTACTTTCAAGCCAAGTCCCGGACTTTGTTGCGAGAAAGAGGTTTGAGACAAGAAGCAAAGATTCACTATTTGGAAAATTATGATTTAATTTAAATCTAAAGAGTATAAGCTAGTTGCGTTGGGAGCTTAAATAGTGTAAGGGTTTAGAGGGGACTAGGGACACGCGAAGTCGTTATAGTCCTCACACGTTTGCCCTTGACGCGTCTCCACAGACGGTGAACACGTCGCCCTTTATGTGGTTTAAACAAGGCCACACACGTCACACTATTCCAACGTTCACAATGGAAGACTCTAGATATGTTCAAAACGCAAAGTTTAAAGGAAAAAGACAGAAAGAAAGGCGGCTTCATTAGGTCGAGTGCGGATTGCCACATAACCGATGTTAAACACGGCGTTGCATGCGTCCTTGGGTTAAATGTGGCGTTGTGCGGTAGGACTCTTCGCCTCGTTAAAACCTTCTCCGGTAAACCTCATGGGAAAAACCCGAAGTAAGGAAAAAGAGTTCGAGTCATGATCCTACCATCTTTGGCGCCCTCATCTTTGGGTAAGGACGAAGGTCGTACGGATGGTCTCGCCGATGGTTGCGTTGGCCGAGTCGATCTCTTGGTCTTCTTGGTCGAAGGCTTGGACGAAGTGGTTGATCCTTTGCTTGGAAGTTCTGGATGAGCTCTTGCTCCGCGTGGTTGCACCGGGAGTGATCCTCGGCATGTTGGGTCCGAGTTGTCCCACGGGTGATACAAATGTTCCGTCGGTGTCCGGGCTGATGCGAGTGTTCCTGGCCGCGTCTCTGGTCCGATGCTCACATCATTAGCAGTAAGTGATACCCTATCAAAAGACTCATCTACACAAACACTATACGAGCCATAGACACGAACCTGTCTCTTTGACTTTGGGTCAATAACATTAATACGACATCTATTTGAGTTCCTCATTATGTTTTCTTTGCATTTACTCATCTAGACCACGGTAGTGATTAACAAACTCTTTGAAATTGCTTTGTTAAGTGATTAACAAAGTGAAAAATCAAGTGGTCATCAAAGTAAACAAAATGGAGATTAATGTGTAATATATAGACTATAGAGGATCGAAGTAAGTTGAGAGAGCTCCTCTCCACAGAATGTATCAAAACGTTGTCTCTTTAGAAAAAGTTATATGAGGTCAATAGAAAATTATGTATCGGGTCATATTTTAACCCGCGTTTTGTATAAACGCGCGGATCTGGTATGTATTGGGTCGGGTAATTGGACTTTCCTTCTTCTAACGTTGGATGGCAATGTTTGTATATAGAGTGATGATTTCGGACATTTTTAATAACATACTCTTCTTTTAACTATACAAAGGGCAAGAATAGGCATCACCATACGATCGATCGCAAGCATCGCATTCCAAACCATCACGAAGCTCAACGATGGATAAATGATGTATGTGACCTCCCAACTTATAATAAGCCATGGCGGTGCAAAGGTGGAGAGAAGACAAATTAGTGTTTGGGTAATTGCTCTTTGGTTTCGTGTAAACAATGGACCAATATAGTTTTTCCTTTATATACTTTAGTTATACCAATGCTACTTGTTACATTGATCGACGCTGATAAATCTATAAGTCGGTTAGTCTTTGTTTAATTTAAACACTTTTAGTCTTTGTTTAATTTAAACACTACTTAATACGATTGTCTGCCATGTTAGTTTTTATCTTCTTTATTTTCTATGATAAGCAATAGTCATGCTTTACTAATCGAAGCTATTAATAAAAGCAATATACCATGGGAATTCGGACTTCGTATTTTTTGGATTCAGATAGTTTGGGTAGAAGAGTTTATTATTTGTTTGAGTTTTATCATTTATTCAGTTTGATTTCAGTTCAGTTCGTTTAAGTATCGGTTTCGTATCGGCTTCATATGGATAACACCTTGATTTTATAAATCAATAGATAAAGATCCGTCCGAGGTGCGGGTTTAAAGTTTTATAAATAAAATTAAATTTAGTAAAAAATTATTAAAATTTATTGTACATTATTTATAATTTTTTTTCCTATAATACACTGATTTATATCTATATACAAACATTTTATATATGTTATTATTAAAAGTGTATTTTTTACACCTAGGTATATTTTATATTACAAATACATTATTTACCACCACCTTGAAAAAATATATATGAACAAATTAAGTCAACTATTATATGTCTCTTTATATTCACTTTTGCATAGTTTATTTAATCACTAAAATTGTTGGCTCAAAAAATAAATTACAGCACAATAGTGTATGACTAAACATGGAGGGAACCTAGGTTCTACTCTCCTTCCTTATGCAGAGAACCTTGCATCCAACCTCCTCCATCATGGAGAGAACCTTCACTTCGTCTTCCTTTCTTGGGGAGATAACCTTGTGTCCAACCTCCTACACCATAGAGAGAACTCGGCTATGCCCTTCTCCTGTATGGAGAGAACATGTTTACGTCTTCTAGCTATCCCAAAGTGGCTTGCTCCAGCAACCAATAAAACTATAGACCCTTTTCCAGCGTCACAAAATCTTTTAATATTAACAAATGTTAAATTTCCCAATGTATTTCATGAAAGTTTTTTTGACACACCATGATGTAGCCTCTGTCTCCAAGCTCCTATGGATATATCAACAACGATTTATGTTTTTCCAATCTATCTATGTTTGTTGTATGCTTGTGTTTGATTAGCCTATTTTATCCAACCATTAGGTTGATAACCTTCTCCTCTTTATCTTCTTTTGAGATTGAACGAATGGTAACAATTCTGTTTGCACACAAAAAAAGGTTTGTGACCAACCAATCAAGGTTGATAAATTAGAAAAAAAAAATTGACATAATTAATGAAATAATAGAAAATTATAAGCACAATAATATATGAACCTCAAATAATTCAAAGATGAAAATATAAATTAAATAAAACAATCTAAAACTATTACAATAAATTTTAAAATACAGTATTAGAAAAAGAAGATTCATATATTGATCTTCCTATTCAGCTATTCCAAACTGAAAAAAAGTAGAAAGTAGCAATATATTTTTTGTTTAAAAAAATAAGAAAAATTTGTCTTCCCGTTAAAAAGTTTGACCAATAGAACAAATTTGAAAGCAATAATTTTGAATAAATTATTTTGTTAGATGGATAATATGAGACGATCTATGTTTATATAGAAGTGAGTATTTACATTTTCTGTAATTAATAATTTTCGGTATATTTTCCTTCATCTTTTTCCTATTTTATGAGAAAATTTATTCCAATGAGCTCATTGTTTTTTTTTAAAATTTTTTGCTTTCCATTTTCTTGTAAGACGTACTATCATTCGACGATAACAACACTTTCGTTTTAGCAGATCTTGTATTATATAATCTCTGTTGTTATCTTGCATTTGGGAATTCATCTTTTTTTGTGCTACATGTCCTGCAAATTAATAGAAATAATAATAACACCATGTGTTAATTCCAAAAACCTTAGTTATTATGCATGAGAAACTTTGTTCACACTTCAAAGTCAAAGATTGCATAGTATGCATTATGAAATTGAGAAACGAAACAAAATTCAAAGAAACGACGACAAAAACATGTGGTAATATCTAGGAATATTTTTATATAGTTGCTTCAATTAGACAAGAAACAAATTACCTTCGAGCCTTATTCAAGAACGATGATGTGTCAAGCAAAAGGTTAATAAAAAAAACTAAGAAGAAAATTTTACCAATAAAAACAAACTATTCGAAATTATTTTGTTTGGTGAAAAATATGTCATCATCTATTCGACGGGGCCATCGTTCATCTTGAAGAGCTTGTTTCACGGTTTGAGGTTCACCTGGAATAAGCTTGGAGAGAGCAGCAACATAGTTGTATCATGGATTAGGTTTGTTGATGTTGTTTTTCCATCGTGTGATCATGAGATGGTTATTGACTGGCGGAGCAGGATGTTCAGGTGAAGCTGGATTTGTAGGTGAATCATGAGAAAGACTCGATGATGGAGATACAAAGGATGTCACTGGAACAGACGAAACATCGCTTGAAGGAGAGGCTGGTGTAGTTGGACATGTGAACTTGGGCTGTTTGGTGGAGTTGCGTGAGAATGGGCCAATGTAGGCCTGATGTTGCAGAGGCAGAATGAGTATAGGTCGCTGGAGCAGAGATTGTCTTGTGCTTGTCCAAGGCTGGTGTCGTTGTCAAAGTTTCCCCGACCTGGTGAGAAGTTGAGCTCATGGATCACGGTGTCGTTGGCAACACCAGTGGCGGCTGAGGCGAAGGTGGAGGTGACAGATGGAAATGTGATGAGGCGAGTTCTGGGATTGAAGAAGATTTGGCTGAAGAAGATGTTGATTGAAGGGAAGGGAAAACTCTCTCATCAAATTTCACATGATGGGAGATGTATATGCAAGAGTATCCAATGAAGACACACGGAGTTGAACGATCTTCGAGCTTGTTGTTTGTGTAAGGGTGTAGTCAGGGGAAGCAAAGACACCCAAAATCGCGAAGCTTTAAGAATTTCGGAGTTGTGCCAAAGAGTTTCTGGAAAGGAGTTTCCATACCAAGCACAGACGTGGGGAGACGATTGATGAGGTAAGTTGCGGTTGTAAGTGCATATGTCCAGTAAGTCTTAGGGATAACTGATGTGTGAGTAAGGTGAGACCAGTTTCCACCACATGCATGTGTTTTCTTTTCGAGATGCCTTTTTGCTCAGGCGTGTGCGGTGTTGTTGTTAGATTAGATATGCCATCGGCGGAGAGAAACAATCAAAAAGCAACGAATGCGTCTTCATTATCTGAGTAGAGAATGCCTATTTTGGTGGAGAAGCAATTTTCAACAACTGTTTGAATGCTTGAAAGGCTTCACGGACTTGGGATTTGAGTTTTAGAGGATATAACGAGGTGTGTCTGTTGTAATGGTCAAAAGGGATAAGGTAGTGATTCTAATTGTCAATAGAGAGAATAGGAGAGCTCCAGAGATCCATATAGATGTAATCTAGGGGACGAGAAGAGACAATTGAGTTTTGAAAGAAAGGTAGTTTGTGAGCTTTATTGACAGTTTAATCAGAACATAAAGTGTTTAAGGTTAAAGATTGTTTGCAGGGTATAGAAAAACGAGAAATAACGGTGTTTGTGATAGAAGTAGATGGGTGACCAAGACGACAATGTCAATCAGCCTTAGTGATTATTGGTTTGGTGGAAGCAAAGAAAGAGGAGAGAGTTGATGGTGAGGCTGGCCACTCGTATAAGTTACCCATGGTCTTGCCTTGGAGTAATCAGTCCCCAGATCTCAAGTTCTTCACTTGAAAGTGAGCAGGGAAGAATTCAACGGAAACCTTATTAGCATTGCATAAGTGATCTACATATATGACATTTTCTGTATATTTGGAACACACAAGACATTGTTTAGATATAGAGCACGAGACTGAGAGGGTAGAAATCTAGAACCATTGTGAGTGATGGGAAAACCAGTCCCATCGCCAATGATAAAATTATCACCACCACTGTATGGCTAATGAAGTGACGGATTGGAGAGATCGTTGGTGAGTAGAGCCAATGTCCATTACCCATGGATTAAAATAAGCTGCTGCAAATTTTGCACGCGGATGCCAAAGATGAAAAGGATACAGGAGTAGACCAGGCTGAGATGCAGGATTGGATTGTTGTAGCTGACTGCAACGTTTAACATTATGTCCAAAAACACCATAGAGCTGACACTTGCCTTGATATCCACGAGAGTTACGGTTGTCAGGTCTTGAAGACTGATATTGTTGCTGGTTGGTACTATTCCAAGGTTTAGTCTGGCGCTGAGTTTG
This sequence comes from Camelina sativa, assembly GCF_000633955.1. Lineage (NCBI taxonomy): Eukaryota > Viridiplantae > Streptophyta > Magnoliopsida > Brassicales > Brassicaceae > Camelina > Camelina sativa. Next base: position 21,486,225 of record NC_025694.1, on the reverse strand, counting down.
TTTACCATTGAAGTTGTGTGATTGGTGTTGACATGAGGGAACATTGGCGAAGGCTGGAACTGAAGTAGAGATAGAGGATGCAGAAATCATCAGTTTTGCTTCGCTAGTGAAAATTTTTTCATGAACCTTGGTGATGGAGGGAGGCTTTTCACGTCCTTCAATCTGGTCAATAACAGACTGGTAGTCTTCACGTAAGCCAGCAATAATGAACTCAACTTTCTCTTCACGTTCAAGCGGTTTTTCTATGAGAGCAAGTTGATCAAATTGAGTGGTAAGACCCTGCATATAATCATCCACAGATTCGTCACCTTTGGGATATTGCTTAAGTTGGAGGCGAAGTTGTTGAATGTATCCCCAACTGGGATTGGCATATGTGGCAGCAAGCCTGGTCCACAGTTCTGTTGCAGTCGTGGTCTTGGTGAAAACATGTTGAATGGATGGAGATAGCGTGCCGATAAGACCGTTGTAGATCAACTTGTCTTGTCTGCGCCATTTGGTGTAGTCTGGAATTGGTGTCGTCTCATTATTGGCGGTGACAGTCAAAGCTGGTATGGAGGTGGAGCCATGGACATAGTTAGCTAGATCATGCCCATCGAGTAGGGAGTGAACTTGAAGACTCCATGTTATGTAGTTGTTGGGCGTGAGCTTAGTGATGTTTATCATATTGATGTTGAGAGCATCATGAGGTGTGACAATCCTGTCAGTGTTTTAAGCCATGGATCATAATCATGGAAATACTCTCAACGTCCCAATCCTGTAGTGTTGAGAGCATCATGATGCATCGACACCACATTCACAGGCAAGGTGGAGATGTGGTTGATGGTCCGTATCAAGATGACATTGGAACGTTGAGAGTATTTCCATAGCCGAGAGACACAATGGTTTGATCGGCTCATTAGCAAGGAGGAGGGTGGTTGAAGGACTCAAGTTGGGCATCCGGTCTCAGAACAAGTAATGTAGGGTAGCAATTGGGGTAGTTGAGGGCGCAGCTGAGAGAGATCAAGTAGAAGTAAGAGGAACCGGTAACCATCTCTCAACAGAGAGAGGTCATAATGACGGTCCTCCTAAGTCTTTGGTGGTCAGAGGTAGGGACCCAAAGCAATTTTAATGACAGGGTTCTCAAATAATCTTTGTAATAATAGAGCAGCGATGAGTGATTATGTTCAAATTGGAGTCTTCGGACAATCGAAACAATAAATCTACACAAAGGTATGTTACGGGAAAGCAATTGAAGACTTGGAACAGACCTGGATTTTTGAAGAACATAGATTGGGTCTCGAGGGCTTGTCAAGGTCCTGCACAGCTCCAGCATCAACACAAAGCTTCTGCCCAACTGCGATCAAACAAACTGCTTGGTGAAGGGATCTAGATCCGAGGAGCATAGAGATGATAAAGTTTACTTCAAGGGACACAGGTGGCAAGGATGTAACACAAGGTAAAGAAGGCGATTTGCAGTCTCAGATTTTGCGTTTGGAGGCTGGTAACTCTTGAGAAACACCTCACTGGGAGAAACCACCGGAAGAGACAGAGGGAGGGGGAGGGGATGAAGATGTAGCATGGTCGGATTCAATGAGCGTGGGCTTGATGAACCTCCGGTACGTTCATCATTGAAAGAGACAAAGAGTAAGTTTAGGTAGAAGAGGAGAACACGGGGATGACAAAGCAGTTTCTCTATATATAAGTACAAACCAAAGAGATAATATGAAGAAAAATAATATAAAGTTTTGTGTTCTTTTATAAACTCTGATTGGAACTTATGAGAGTACAATATTCCAAAAATAAAGAATAATATAATAAGCATAGATTACCCTATTATTGGTTTAGAATTAGAGTACAATGTTACAATGTCCTAGAAAAATAAAAAAACTAATAATATTAAGCATAGAGTACAATACTCACCAATATTGGTATATAGTACAATGTTCCAACTGGACTTTATTGCACAGCCTTAATACAAACATCTTATCAAATGATCAACACAATCTTGAAAGAAAAACAAACAACCAAAACCACAAATCTTTCTTACAAAAAATTAAAAAGAATAATAAAAAAAAAAACATGTTTTTTTGAGTTCATAATCTCCTCCCACGCAAAATCAAGTATTGCTTATTTTTTTGTAAACTCTGAATCTATTTGTGGAATTCGATAATAGAATACGTATAAGAAAGATCAGTTATTTCACATTTATGAAAACCCGCAGCAGAGGCTAAAGCTTCAAACTGAGAAGATGACCTCATTTCACCACCGGAACATTGTGTTAACATCAACATGTCCATACCGAAGACAATGTTAGAGAAATTGTCGTCGTCCCTCTTTGGTTCTGATGGTGCAACCGTGTCAACTATTATTACTTTCCCCTTTTCCGGCAGACTCTTCCAACAGTTTGTTAGTATCTTTACACAATCTTTCTCGTTCCAATCACGTAACATCCGCTACAAACATTTTATCCATCTTAATTAGTTAGTTTGTAAATATATTTACTTTATCCATTAACCTTTTTCATTTAAATGTAGTTGTATATATAACTTACTCTCAAGAAGATTGCATCTCCTTTTGGAACTTCTATAAACATATCTCCTGATACATGCTCCACTCCTATATATAACAAATTTTAGTAGGACTAAATAAACTTAGATAAATAAATATATAAAAAGGTTATGGAAAACACCATTCAGTTTAGTACTTGTCAAATTTGTATTAAATGATAGGTACCTGGATAAACATGAGCAGTGGCTATAATTGCAGCTAAATCGAAATTGATGCCCTTTATTTCAGGGTACTTGCGAGTAACAAGATTCATTATAGTGCCAAGTCCTCCTCCGATATCAACTAAAGTCTTTACATCTTTGAATCCTTTGTATATTTCTAAAAACTTCTTCATGATCATGGTAGAAGATTCTGACATTGCCTTGTTAAATATACCAGCAAATTGTTCGTCCAACTCAATGTATTCGTAGATTCCCATGCCATGGGCAGAACTGAATGCATCTTTTCCATCTTGTATCACATCCTTCAGATGTGTCCTGTAACATTAATTCAAAGATTATCAATTAGCCGGTTTGATACAATTGAGGCTATCAACTACTATAAATTGGCTGATCTGCAAATAAATAAGGCACGTACCAAGTTTTGAAAAAGACCTCGCTCTGGAGCAACATGAATTGGGTCATGAGCGAACCCGAGTCATCACCGCGGTTTAAGAAAAACCTGCAAATGGGTTCGGCTGCATATACCCTTTGGGTCATTCCGGTTTGATCGTTACCCCCGGTTTCAACTACACGACACTTAAAGATCGAGTGGCTGACGAGTAACCGTAACATCCGGTCTAACAAGATTGGCGCCTCTGGGTTGATGGGCTTGGTAGGGAGAGCAAAAGCTATCTCGGAAGAGGAGAGCCACGCGTCTTTGCCTAGCGCAGCGACTGTGTCAAAGACGCCAAGCTCCAAGGCAGCTTTGAAAACCATGGGAAAAGCCAATGAGTTGGCGATCCTGAACGCTTGCAAGCTCATCAACTTTTCGTCAAGTTGTTCCTGTTCTTTGGTTAGACCCGGTTTGGGGGAAGTGGTTAAAGGTTCTTGAAGATGGTTCGTCATTATTGTTCTTGGTTGGAAATTTGAAGAAGGTAGAGATGGGAAGGAACTAGGAAAATAGGATGGCTTTAACAGTTGGGACTTAGAGCGCCATTTTATAGGGAGATATCTCAAACCAATTGTCTTCAACCATCCTTAAGACCTTAACCACTTGAATAAATAAAACTTAGATAAATAATCATTAAGAGAGTTAAATAATACTGTGGTTATAACATAAAGTAGGTAAAACATCCAACGTTGGTAATACGACACACAACAACGCTTATGGTATATTATTTAATAAAGACTTGAGAAATACGACACACAAGACTTATGGTATATGTTATTTAACTACGAGATAACCAGCGGTGCTGCGGCTTAATTTTCTGTACTTTTTATTATTATTTTACATTTGTTTAGTATTATATAATTTAATTCCAATTTTAGTATTTTAGAACAAAAAAGGGTTTCATGAATTGGTTTGTGTATATGTCTATATTCTACTAATACTAAGCCCCCAAACAAATTGTAACTGCATAAATTCGTTTAATAAAAAAACGAATATGTAGAAGTAACTTTAACAATAATCAACTAAACGCAATGTACTAAACTACGGTATGTACGGCCGCTGTAAATACGATACAATATGGCAAAACAGTAAAACCGTCATCACATAAAAAGAAATACAATATGGGAAAACAATAATACGAGAAGACTTCACCATTTAAGTCTTTGGGTAATGATTTATTGAATAATTTATGTGACTGAGTTTAATGTTTATTTAGAGGCCTCATAAAAAAATGCAAGCAAGTAGGGAAAGAATAATGGGTGAATTAGGTAGGTCGCCAAAACTGGGATGTAATGAAGAATATAGCACGTTAAATCTGGATATTAGGTGATTAACCAAAGATCAAAGAGAAATTACCAAAATATTCTCAGTTGGTTGGAGGTGGGTGGTCGGAAATGTCTGGCCGCAGGTAGGTGATCGGAGGTGGATGACCGGTGGTGGCTGGCCGGAGATGACTGGCCAGAGATGAGTGGACGGAGGTGGCTGGTCGGAGGTGGCTAGCCGAAAGTTGCTGGCCGGAATTGGTGATCGGAGGTGGCTGACTGGAGCGGTGGTCGGAGTGGTGGGTGGTGGCTGGCCGGAGCAGTGGTCGAAGTGGTGGGCAATGGCTGGTGGTGGTAGGGATGGTGGCTTTAAGCGTGATGGTTATAAAGATGAAGTTGTCAATAATACCTAAAATACATCCTATATAACCTTTTGATGATTATAATGGTTAGCAAGTTAAATATAATTTTTTTTTTTTTGCCTTATTTCTTCCAATTTCTCAAGAATAATCATAGGACAGAAAAAAAAAGTATGAATTCATATACAATACAAACACAAGTAAACAGTAAAGAAAAAATAACATTCAATGTGGACATATGTACTATATTATCGAAATTGTGTTCAATACAAAAAAAAAATAGAAAAAGATTAAAAAAAGTTAAAAATTGTTTAATGATCACAAGTTGGATATAACTAACTAACTTTATAGAATATTATGACAAAATTTACAATACTATATATGACACTAGATAGAAGAAACCTAGATCTAAATCTATACAAACTATGAGAAAATGGCAAAAATCAAAACGCTTTTTTAAACTTGAACTTTGGTATCCTGTAAAAATCAACCAACCATCCAAAAATTCAAATTTTAAACCTGAACTATGTAAATTTGGCCGATGTCAACATCTATTTAAACGGTGTTAATTAGCGGATTAACGGTGCTGAGTCAGATGACTGACAAACAAATGAAATTAAAATCAGTCAAAACGTTGTCGTTTTGAAGTGAAAATAATATTGTTGGTTAGAAGATGGACTCGAACCTGCGGAGCATTAGCCACTAAAATTACTCTCATACCACTGCGCCATATTGATTCATTATAAACTAGCTCACAACGCGTCAATATATATCCTATTTGTTTTTCTCTCTTCTTCTTTTGCTTCCCATCGGGACTGAGACCAGCCGCCGGGACAAAAGCTCTAGAATCCAAAAATCAAACTGGAAAAGAAGCCCATGTTAACCCCAAGTACTTCCAATAACAATCATGCTAAGAACAATTTGATTTATTCATATCAATTTGATTCATAAATTGGCAAATCATAATCGAAATTAGAAAGGTTGTCTCTGCTCTTAATTTGAAAACGACACGAGGTCAATAGCTTCGACGGAGAGAAACCAAACACTTTTCGCCGGAGTCCACAGATCTGGAGATTCCTCGGCATAGTAGAAGAAGAAACGACGTTAAATGAACAAAGCGGACGATTCGCTAAAGGAAGTGATACTTGTGACGACAAAAGAGAGATGATTGCAGGCAGAGAGGAGAGACGAAGATGACAAGCCCGACAAGTCCAAATTATTGCTCTACAGATAACTCTGTTTAATAATTTATCCTACAAAAGAAAACCCAATAAGTCGATGTGTCCGAGTGGTTATAGCGGAGAAGTTAATTTTATTTGGGCTTCTTCCACCCGAGTTCAAATCCTATAATATGTGATTTTATACTATTTTTAAAACTAAAACGACGTCGTATGGAAATTCTTGCCATGTGTTTGCCACAGTGTTATCTGACTCAGCACCGTTAACCCGCTAATTAACACAGTTTAAATAGACGTTGAAATCGGCCAAATTCACATAGTTTAGGTTTAAAATTTGAATTTTTGGATGGTTTAGGTTGATTTTTACAGGGTACCAAAGTTGAGGTATGAAAAATCGTTTGAGAAATAGTTTGGGTTGATTTTTGCAGTTTTCCCATGAGTTTGTCTATATATAACGCAACGACTTATCCTAACTATGAATCCAAACAATAAATCATAAACCTGACCCCCTCAAAATGACCAGGATTTGTTCCCGCAACTTGACTTTTTAGTATGCGGCTAGCCAATGTGGATACCCTTTATGGTGAATTCGACCTACAAGTTTTACCAGTAGGTTTCCTATGGACCCTAGTCTACATCTTACAACCAGAATGGGAACACCTTTACATAATCCTCGTTCCTATAGAGAACTTATTGGTCGACTTCTTTATCTCACTATCACTAGGCCGGATATCACCTTTGCTATCCATCAACTTAGTCAGTTCATCTCTGCACCTTCTGACACTCATCTTCAGGCGGCTCATAAGGTACTCAAGTACATCAAAGCTAATCCTGGACAAGGCTTAATGTACTCTGTTGATTCTGAACTGTGCATAAATGGTTTTTGTGATGCTGACTGGGCGAATTGTAAAGGCACTCAACGATCTATCACTGGATATTGTGTTTATCTTGGTAACTCACTTATCTCCTAGAAGTCTAAGAAACAGGGTGCCACCAGTCGGAGCAGCACAGAATCTGAATACCGTAGTATGGCTCAAGCGACTTGTGAGATCATATGGTTACAACAGCTGTTTAAGGATCTTCACCTTCCGGTAACAGGTCCTGCTAAGCTTTACTGTGACAACAAGTCGGCTCTGCATATTACCAGGAATCTTGTTTTTCATGAGCGGACGAAACATATAGAAATTGACTGTCATACAGTCCGAGATCAGATCAAAGCTGGACATCTTAAAGTCTTTCACGTTCCTTCGGAGAATCAACATGCTGATCTTCTTATCAAACCACTCCATCCAGGTCCTTTCTATGGATTGCTCTCTAAGATGTCATTATCAAGTCTGTATCTTCCGAACCAGACACCTTGGAAGCTACAGACTTGAGAGGGGAGTACTAGGATACATGAGGATTGGTTATTGACTGATTAACAACCGGTTAATCCTGGTTCAATTAATTTGGTTAATACATGCTAGTATATAAGGAGATGAGATAAGATCGATGATGGTTAAGCTTTGTAATATACACATTTAGTTCTCGTTGAGAGAGTTTGTTAGAACCGGTAGTGGTTCTTTGCTTCTTCTTCTTCTCCGATGTATTCTCCGGTGAATCGGATTCTTAATACCACTCCTAATAAACTGGAATACCAAGGTGATCCTAGAGGATTGCTTTGGGATGATGGTTGTAATTATGATGGCGTAAGAAAGGTGTACGTCGACTGTACAGGTACTATATATAGTGTCAGGTTTGAGTATGATAATGGCGGAAAAGTGTAAAGGAGGAATGCGTGCCGACGTGATTTAAAAATGAAAAGGAGGTCATGATTCTATTAACCTAATTCTTTTTTTTTTTTTTTGGATTTCTATTAAACTAATTCAAGTAACAATATTTATCGACCATTCATATATATACATATATATATATATCGGTTCTTGAGGCGCTTATACAAAGCTTTTTGTGATTGCAATTTGTGCTTGACTATCCAAATGGAGGGGACCTTAATAAATCTGAAAAGTACGACTCTTAAGACGACGTGGATTTCTTCATTGATTTTCAAAACATCAAAAAACAGAACCTTTCCAACATTTGGGGAAGTGTCTGATGGTAAAAAATTTGTGCTGGGGAAGAATGATAGCGCTCTTGTTGGGTTCCATGGATATGATAATGTTGGTTTGAGTACTCTTAATGCTCTAGGAGCATATTACAGCCCGTTCCCTCCTACTCCTGATGCAACGAAACTAGAAGCACAAGGTGGTAATAGAGGAGCTTCTTGGGACGATGGTGGTACTTTCAACAGTGTTGACAAGATTTACATTGGACTAAGCGAAAACGTTATAGGATTTGTCAAGTTTATGTACTTCAAAAGCGCTCGTTTGGTCATTGGAGATGATCATGGAACTAAAACCATGATAACTCGTGTCGACGAGGTCATTAATCCAATTTTCCTAATTTAAAGATATATAGTTTAACTTTATTATCATTCTTCATGTATTATGTTTTTCTTGTTTTGCAGTTCAAGTTGGATCCGTTTGAAAAAATCATCTCAGTGGAGGGTACATATGATGATAAATCAGGAGGTATAACCATGCTTAGGTTCAAAACCGACAAAATAGACTCTCCACACTTTGGATTCGGTAAAACACCAACCTTCGTGCTTCACAAAGATAAACACCAGATCGTTGGGTTCCATGGAAAATCCAGTAACATGCTTCATCAACTCGGGATCCATGTTCTACCCAACGGTTTTAAATTTGCTTTTTAATGCTCTCTTACTTTTTTCTTCACTCTACTACGTCTTTGGTTTCTCATATTGTGTGGCGTGCGTGTCTTGCGACAATCTCATGTAATCAATAACTCATGTTTTCATGACATCGTATCTTCAAATCTCTTCTACTTATAGCGTCTCCTATGTTGTTTTGTATAAGTGTCTTTCNTATTTATCGACCATTCATATATATACATATATATATATATCGGTTCTTGAGGCGCTTATACAAAGCTTTTTGTGATTGCAATTTGTGCTTGACTATCCAAATGGAGGGGACCTTAATAAATCTGAAAAGTACGACTCTTAAGACGACGTGGATTTCTTCATTGATTTTCAAAACATCAAAAAACAGAACCTTTCCAACATTTGGGGAAGTGTCTGATGGTAAAAAATTTGTGCTGGGGAAGAATGATAGCGCTCTTGTTGGGTTCCATGGATATGATAATGTTGGTTTGAGTACTCTTAATGCTCTAGGAGCATATTACAGCCCGTTCCCTCCTACTCCTGATGCAACGAAACTAGAAGCACAAGGTGGTAATAGAGGAGCTTCTTGGGACGATGGTGGTACTTTCAACAGTGTTGACAAGATTTACATTGGACTAAGCGAAAACGTTATAGGATTTGTCAAGTTTATGTACTTCAAAAGCGCTCGTTTGGTCATTGGAGATGATCATGGAACTAAAACCATGATAACTCGTGTCGACGAGGTCATTAATCCAATTTTCCTAATTTAAAGATATATAGTTTAACTTTATTATCATTCTTCATGTATTATGTTTTTCTTGTTTTGCAGTTCAAGTTGGATCCGTTTGAAAAAATCATCTCAGTGGAGGGTACATATGATGATAAATCAGGAGGTATAACCATGCTTAGGTTCAAAACCGACAAAATAGACTCTCCACACTTTGGATTCGGTAAAACACCAACCTTCGTGCTTCACAAAGATAAACACCAGATCGTTGGGTTCCATGGAAAATCCAGTAACATGCTTCATCAACTCGGGATCCATGTTCTACCCAACGGTTTTAAATTTGCTTTTTAATGCTCTCTTACTTTTTTCTTCACTCTACTACGTCTTTGGTTTCTCATATTGTGTGGCGTGCGTGTCTTGCGACAATCTCATGTAATCAATAACTCATGTTTTCATGACATCGTATCTTCAAATCTCTTCTACTTATAGCGTCTCCTATGTTGTTTTGTATAAGTGTCTTTCGACAGTACTATCACGTAATATAATTTTTGGGTTCCTAAAATTCAAGTCTGCAATAGCTTCTCCAGCTAGTGTTGATCTTCTTACCCAAGTTGCAAAACCACATTGTCATTTGTCACAAATGCATCTTATGTTTTGGTTCAATAATACATTTCTGAGCTACATACACATACATATAGAAATTTAGGCAATGCCTTTTGGATAAACTTTGAAGCTTGAAGTCGGTTAATAAATAAGCTAAAAGGAAAGTTGTAATTACATTAAGAATAAGAAAAAGAAGGTTTATAATTATTTTAGGATGAGTAAAGGAATTCTAGTTCTACAAATATGGTTGTTAAGTTGTGACAATCATACAAGAGAGATCAGAGAGCTTTGTGTGTTTAGTTTTGAGAGAGATATTTTCTAAACATTAAAAAGAGAGTTATTCTTTATACACAAAGCTAAGTTTCTATTCGAATTATTTGGTATCAGAGCATCAGGTTAAAGCAATCCGAGTTGTGGATTTGATCTTAATGATGGGAAAAATCACAGCCTCATCACGTCCAAAAGAGTGGGACAAGGCTGTCTCTATTCAATGTCCTCTACTTACCACCACAAATTACACAGTATGGTGTATGACGATGAAGATCATGCTGCAGATTCATAAAATTTGGAAAACAATCGAAATAGGTTCAGCCGACCCTGACAAGAATGATGTTGCTAGCACTGTTATTTCAATCTATTACAGAAGCTCTTATATTGCAAGTTGGTGATTTGGCTTCTCTGAGAGATATTTTGAATTCAATCAAGTCAAGGAATCTGGGAGCAGATCGTGTCAAGGAGGCACGATTACAGACTCTCATGTCTGAATTTGAGAAGCTAAGGATGGTGGATCCAGACAAGGTCGATAACTTTGCGGGAAAGTTATACGAGATAGCAACAAAGATTACATCACTTTGAGAATCAATTGAAGAACCTAAGCTGGTGAAAAAGTTCCTAAACAGTCTTCCTAGAAGCAAGTTTATTTATCTTGTAGCTTCTCACGAGCAAGTATTGGATTTGATCACAATAAGTTTTGAAGACATAGTAGGAAGATTCAAGGCCTACGAAGAAAGAATACTTAGCAAAGACAAGCAGGAGGATATACATGTGTCAATTGTATCAATAAGATATTGATGTGTGTCCAAATTACTGCTTAACATGATTGCGACATGTGTCAATGATGTGTATGTATTTTATAGGATTTTAACCATAGTTTTTACACTTGTTTTGAGTCTTTTATTGAGTCCAAGTGTGTTTTAGAGTCTTTTTAGTCTTTTGTGAGTCTGTACAGGTTGTAGGTTACTTTGGAAGGAAACTGAGTGTTTTGGGATGAAAACAAGCATCTGGAACAAATTTGGTGAAGAATGGTCGGACTAGCAAGCAGATGGAGCAAACACAGAAAAATCATCCAGGAACGGTTGATCCTCATACGGGATCGACCGATCTTGTACTCGAATCAACTTTTCTTTTCTTGTTTTAAACTAACTTTTAGGGTTTTATTTTAGTATTTAAGCACGAGGCTCGATCTCTAGAAAGACACCTTTTATTCTTCACAACTATTGAGCACTTGTAAGCTTTGGGAGAAGATCTCTAATCCTTTCAACTTCTTTGGAGAAGATTTTTGAACTCTTTTACTTCTTTTTGCAATTCAATTATGTTTTCTTCATCTTTAATTTGTTGTTTCTGTTTCTCCATGTCTGAGTAGTCTTCTTATTGGGTTTTGGGTTTTAAAGGGGGTTTATGATTTTATAACTAAGGTGTTTTAGATTTCAGGTTTAGGAACCTTGTGAACAGATCAAACCTAAACTTTTATTGCTTGCTTGGTTTGCTAGGTCCAAAGGACGGTTTAGGGATTAGCAGATTTAATTGCATAGATAGTAATCCTGCGGAAGTATGTTAGCTTTACAACAGTGATTTTGTTTCAGGTGCATGCAAACAAGAAGCCACAAGCCTACTGATTTGCGTAATCTGGGAAACAAGGAGTTAGCACAGCTTGAACGCGAAAACCGAAAAGCCAAAATCCAGACCGACGCTATGGCTGACGGAAACAAAATGGAGGCTCGCCAACCCAACCCTCAAGTAGCTATCGCTTGACAACAGCAAAGACAACTCCCACAAGAGCGAAACAAAGCTGATCCGAATCCACCAGCAAGGCAAGCCCCCTTGAGGGATGATGAAGCTCACAACAGGCTGTTTGCAAATCGATCTGCGATCCAGCCACCAGCTCCTGCGAGACAAGATTATGAGATCAAGCACAACCTTATCAACTTGTTTCAGAATCATGTGTTCAATGGGATATCGTCGGAAATTCCTCTAGATAACATAGAAGCTTTCGAAAGATTGACCAGTACGACGAGGTCCAATGGTGTCCCCTACGACTACCTTATGCTGACACTTTTCCAATTTTCTCTGGGAGACAAGGTGCTTAGATGGTTGAACCTCCTGGATCCAGGATCAATCACCACTTGGGAGCAGTGTAGAGCCGCTTTCCTGAATCATTTCTACACTAAGTCTCGATCAGTAGAATTGAGAAGAAAATTCACCACTATCTCACAAGGCGGTATGGAGACTTTTTGCGAAGCATGGGAGAGATTTAAAGAATACTTGAGGGACTTTCCCCATCATGGCTACACACAAGAGAACTTGATGAACAATTTTTATGGAGGTATTGAGCAAAGGTACCAGATGGCGCTGGACACAGCTAGCAGAGGAGATTTCTCCACTAACACCGCCAATGAAGCAAATCTTCTGATTGAGAATCTCGCTGCAAGCAACAGCAACCATGGTACAGACTATGACCGATCGGTAAGAGTCAATGCTGTTGAGACTGATGCCATCAAAGACTTCACGACCAAGGTAAATCTCCTCCTAAAAAGAGACCACAAAAGTGTCAACATGTGTGAAGAGCAAAATGGAGTGTATGCAGATTTTGGGGTTGATGCCTCTCAAGATGTAACTGAGGAGTTTAACTACATAGGAGGACAAGAAAATTTTCAGAATCGCGGTTTTAATCAGAATTTCTGAAACCACCTGAATTTATCCTACCGAAGCACTAATGTTGAGAATCCTCAGGATCAAATCTACCCACCGCGACCTCAGCATAACAACTTCACACAAGGATTTCAAGCCAAGGGGACAGGATTTGGAGGATCAAACTTTCAGCAAAAGCCTCAAGTGAACAGATTCTCACAAGGTTTTCAAGCACCCCAACAACAACCTGCTGCCCCACAAGAAAGCAAACTAGAGCAGATGATGCAGGCTCTGATGGATAATCAGAAGAAAAATGCTAGAGAGATTAACGTCAAGATAGACAACATGTATTCGGAGCTGAATGGGAGAATCAAAACGCCGAACACTCACGTGAGGGTCTTAGAAAATCAGGTGGCACAAGCTTAAGCAAGAGTCAAGGCACCCCCAGGAACACTACCATGCAATTCTGAGGCCAACCCAAATTCATTCCTGAACGCCATCACTCTTCGAAGCAGGAAAGAGATAGAAGGACCACAACTGACAAAAAGGACTTATCGATCCTCCGAGCAAACTGGCCGAACCGGGGTGTGCGAACAGAATGATGACCCCATCAGCAATACTCAAGAGAATGTGGATGATGTTGATATTTCTAGTACTAAGGAGTCTTATAAAGAGCCAAATAACAAACCCCAGCGGCCGTATACACCCAAGCTTCCTTTTCCGACCCGCCATAAGACCAAGATACAAGAGCGAGAATATGCGATGCTAAAATCAGTGGTGGTAGAGCTTCAGGTCCGACTACCTTTCATCGAAGCAGTGCGAATTGTTCCATCTCTCAAGAAATACATGAAGGAAATCCTGACCGTTAAGCTCAGTTTGGAAAAATGAGTGATGTATGTTACGCATGCGTGTAGCGCCACACTCCAAAACCGAATGCCATAGAAGTGTGGAGACCCATGTCCTTTTACTCTTCCCTGCACGATTGGTGAGCTCAAGTTCAATCATTGTCTATGCGATCTTGGAGCCAGTGTAAGCTTGATGCAACTAAGCGTAGTGACTAGACTGGGATTGTACACCTTTAAGCCGACTCAAGTCACCCTCGTTCTAGATGACCGTTCTACTAGACGTCCAGAAGGGTTACTGGAGAACCTTCCAATACAGATTGGGAACTGCTATATACCTACAGTCTTTATTGTTCTGAAGCTCGATGAGGAATCTCAAGACCCTATGCTACTTGGTAGGCCCTTCTTGGCTACTGCTGGTCAATGATAAATGTCCGTGAGGGAAAATAGATCTCCATATGGATGATTTGGTACTGCAATTCAATTTGGAGAAGGCGGCTAAGAAACCGACCATTGATGGCCAGACTTTCTGGATTAATACGGTCGAGGAGATAACAACCAAGATCTATGAAGAGGTTTGTTTGAATGACAACTTGGCGGTAGCTTTGACAAAGGAGGAACCAGAGCTAGGTTACTTGGCTGAAGAAACTGCCAGAATGGCAGAGGCACTTGACGCTGCAGTGCACCTCGAACGTGAAGTCTTGTTCCTCAACATACAAATTGGATTGCCCAATCCAGCAACCAGATTGGCCGATCCGGTCTCTTCTGTGGAGACCACTGACGAACATGGAGGATCAACCTTTCTTGTCTCTGGATTGGCCGATCCCAACCTTTGCCCTATCAAATTATGCAGGACATTTTGCCACATTCAAAACTGCGACTAAAGTACTTCAAGTCGGCCTATGGTGGCCTACCCTATTCCGTGATGCTCACGACTTTTTCTCCCGATGTGATGCTTGCCAGTGAAGAGGGAACATTAGCAAAAGGAATGAGATGCCACAGTACTTCATTTTAGAAATTGAGGTGTTTAATTGTTGGGGAATCGACCTCATGGGGCCTTTTCCACCTTCTTAAGGCAAACTTTACATACTTGTGGCAGTGGATTACGTCTCTAAATGGGTAGAAGCATTGACAAGCCCAACCAATGACTCAAAGGTGGTTCTTAATATGTTTAAGCATATAATTTTTCCACGGTTTGATGTGCCTAAAGAGGTTATTAGTGATGGAGGGAATCATTTTATCAACACGCTCTTTCAGAATCTGTTGAAGAAGCATGTAGTTACACAAAAGGTTGCCACACCATATCATCCTTAAACCAGTGGGCAGGTTGAGATCTCAAACCGTGAGATTAAAAGCATTTTGGAGAAGACAGTGAACTCTACAAGAAAGGATTGGTCTGCAAAACTTGATGACGCATTGTGGGCCTACCGGACTGCTTATAAGACGCCTATCGGAACCACACCATTCAAGTTGGTATCTGGGAAATCATGCCATCTTCCTGTTGAGTTTGAGTACAACTCAATTTGGGCGGCTAAGCAAATGAACTTCAACACCAAGACTGCAGCCGAGAAACGCCTTATCCAGCTGAATGAACTTGATGAGACCCGCATGAACGCATATGAGAGAACCAAAATATACAAGGAACGGACGAAGGCATTGCATGGCAAGAAAATTGTTCCAAAGATGTTTCCTGGCAAACTACGCTCTCATTGGTTCGGACCCTTCTGGATCAAAGAAGTTATGGCTTACGGTGCCGTCTTCCTGGGGAACCAAGAAGGAAAGGAGCTTATGGTTATTGGCGAACTCCTCAAGCCATATCTTGCTGAACATGCTCCAACAGAGGATTCGATCGTCCATTTGATGGACCTCCGGGCTGCTTGAGCAGCAGAACAGTCAGGCTCGCGACTCTAAACAAGCGCTCATGGGAGGCAACCCAATGGGGTTAGCTATGCTTTCCCTTTCTTTTTATTTTTCTCTTTAGAATTTTTCTTTCGTTTTGTTTTCTTTAGGATATACTTGATGGTCATGTTGCTACGGAGACTTTATGGAACAAGTAAGACTTTGGTTTATCTCTGTGTTCAGTCTAAGTAACTATTCTTTTTTTAACAACAAATATGAAAGATTGACTCAAACGAGCCAATTGGAAGAAGAACTGTTTACATAGGTAACTGCATGCGGTTGAGTATGAACTTGTCGTCCTATCTGCAAGCACATTTACATTCCTTGAAATCAAAGTCAATGAGAAACTTGAGAATTCCTCCATATCCACCTCTGACTAAATGTTTTAATTAAATTAAAAAACATTTATTTTTAATATATCAAAGCCAAAAAAACAAAGAAAAACAGAGTTTTGTTATAAAATTGTGTGAGTATACATCACCACAAGTGTCCCTCCTTCATGCAATCCATCACAACAAGTATCCCTCCTCATGCAATGCATGTGACACTTGTTTACTTGATTTACCACTTGTCACCAATCCCTCTATGTTTGTCTTTGTCTTCTCCCTCTATAAATAAGAGCTATGTAAAAGAGAAGGAGAGTGGTGAGAAGCCTTTCTATCTCTAGCTTCTCTCTAAAGTCCATACACTCATCTCTCTAGATCTCTTCTCTTTTGATTCTTCTCAATAAACATTTTGTTACCTCCAAGCTTATAATATAGTTCATAACACGTTATCATCATGATGTCTTTACTGCTAGAGCTTTTACGAGGTGAGTAAATTTATATTGTTTCAATTTATGTTTATAGAACATAAATATTATAGGCATCGTGAGATTATGTCTTTTTCCGGATTGATTCTTATAAGTAGTAGGCTTTGTCTCCTTTACAATCAAATGCATAGCTAAGTGATTTCCGGACCGATCATGAGATATATGGTAGGCTCTGCCTCCTTCATGATCACATAAAAGCTTGTCTTTTCCGGATTGATCGTTATATATGGTAGGCTTTGCCTCCTTCATGATCAAATAAAAGCTTGTCTTTTCCAAATTTATCGCTATATATGGTAGGCTCTGCCTACTTCACAATTAATAAAAAACTATGTCCTTTCCGGAAAGTTTGTTTTATATGAAAGGCTCTGCCTAATTTATGATCAAATAAAAGGCTTTGTCTTTGCCTCATTAAAATGAAAATTAGGCCTCCTCAATTCTTACATGGGAAGCTATGATTTCTATTTTATTTTCTAAATTTCTCTATCTATTTCTTTTATTCGTTATATAATAAATATATCTTATATGAGATTTAAAGACAATGAAATGTCTTTAAGATCAAAAATATATTTTTCTTATGAGAATATATTAAGCCCATGTAAATATATTTTAGACAGTGCAAAAATAATTTGAAGGTCTAGATGAGTTAGTCTCTTGACTTTCAAAGGCATCAGATTCATAATTATCGATGTCTAGTGTTCTCCAAAGTCTCAAATAAACTCATGCAGTTTCAAAGACATTTTGTGTGCGTAAAATTATTATATTGAGACTATAAATAAATATTGTATCGCATGTTCGACCATATTGGAGACACGCATGTATATATAATTATATTATGCAAACAAAGATGGCAAAATGATAATAAATATGAAATTTACTAATTGTTGCTTTAAGAATAGCAGAACTCGTCAAGCCATCATGATCTAAAAAATGATATATAATATCATTGAAATTTATAATAAAGAAAAAGAAGTTTATTCAAACATTGCATGACTCTTTTCATATTTTCTGAGGTAATATCTAATTTATGTTGAATTCATTTCAGTTTATTTAAATTCATTTAAATTTAAATTTATTATTTACGGAGTCGATGGTTGTATGCCTCCTCCTTAATAATTTGGTAAGCTATGCCTCCATAGTCATATAATCTTGGCCAAAATCACCATTTTTGTTTAAACAACCTCATAATGTATATGATGGTTCATTTATTTTCTACTCCCCATATTAAACCCCGAATACAAACGATGTAAAATAAGATTTGGTCAAAAGTGAATGGACATAAAAGTCATCATCTTGAGAGGGGTAATACTAATCTTACATCTTATAAGGATCTAAGATAATACACATGACCAAAATCGGTATGTTGTTGATCCTTAAGTGGCATTCAGTACGAGATGAATGAACTCCAAGAGTTATCATCTCGAGGGGGAGAATTAAAGAATCCCAAATTGATAATAAGTTGATAAACTTTGGTGAATTTCACACTTCATAGCGATTTAACTTTGGTGAAGTCATATCCCATAAATTATCACATATATGTCACATGTAATAAAGTGTAACATCCATTATGTTCACTCTCAAAATGAGCTATAATGATTCGTTCATAGTGCAACTCCAAGAGATTGCAAAACGATTCATGGTGATGTAGTCTCTATGTTTTTACATGGAACATGCAACTTTGCATGTAAAATATATTATATATGAGGCTAACGGTTCGTAAGAAATATTTCTCCCATGTTATATATTCATGGTTGGAGATTAAATATTTTTCATTTTGAATCTTATGCGTGTGTGATATATGTTGTAAATGCTCCTCTACATCGCATAAAAATATCATCCAAAGAGGATGAAATATATAGATGCGGGAGATGAGTCTCCGCTCTAATAATATAGAGTCATCTTATGAGAGAGATGTGCGTATTGCAACATTTGCATATCATCATGTTGGATGATAAAAGTTCTCCTTCATTATAGGAGAATCATTGAATAGTGTTGGATCTTTGAAAAAATGAATATAATATATATGAACTTGTAAGTTCAAAAGGTCAAAAGATCACTATTCAAATTATCTATTGTAAATCAAATAAAAATAATAATAAAAAAAAGATGGATGAGATTTCATATAATTATTGATCCTCACATAAATGAATATGAACTTGTAATTCTGAGAAATCTTACATCCCAGCTAGAAATGCTCCAATAAAATGTCTCTGACGGATGACATACTAACTCTATGACACATAGGAAACGTGATAGAGTACTTTGGTTCCTAAGATAAATAAAATCTTTGAAAAGAAAAAAAAGCAAATTAAAAAGAAGATTATACTCTCAAAAGAGTAAAGAGGAGTAGATAGACTCTTTAAGAAGAGCTAATAGACTCCTAGAGAGGGGCACATAGACTCATAAAGAGGATCAAGATACTTCTCTAGATAAGTAGAGAAACCGATTGATATGGTTAATAATGAAATCAGGTACCTGTATAAAATCATTTATATAATGATTAAAGAGATCTCGATTAACCATGTCATTACGGGAAATATGGAACCAAAGACATACATGTCGACAATAAAAATGATCTAGGCCGCATTGTGATTAATGAGGATCATAAATCTCCGCTCGGTGAGCGTCTAGAGACATATCTTGGTGCCAATAAATAAAAGCGTCATTCAACTCTGTATTAAACTTGTATGAAAGACAAGTAGTATTTTGGACTAGTGGTTCAAACATCAAAAGGGTATAATGATATATAACAAAACTATTTTGTTTAAATACCCTATATCAAACAAAACTGATGATATGACTTGAAATACGCTTCATGGGATGCTTCAAGAGCTTATCCCACAAAATAAATGATATCATAATTATGTTCTCGAGAACTCATAACAGTGATGAATTTGAACATTATCAAAACTCTTGAAAAGTAATTGGAATAAAAGATTTTGGAAAGACAAATATGTCTCCAGATTTTCCAAAATAAACATCTATTGAACTAGATGTTATACTAATCACTTCTAAAGGAAGTCATATATATATAGTCATGTAAAATCATATATAAATGGTGACGAGCATTTATATATTTTATGAATTTTGCATAGCATTTTCTACTAATCTCGTTGCAGAATATAACTCATTCTCTATGAGTAGATTTTGAGATGAGTTAAAACGTATCTTCTGTTGCAAATGTATGATTGACTTGGACTTATTATATTTTAGAAACCCCGAATTTGGTTTATTTGTTTTTGCAGATGGAAGATTTATATTGGATCTATATAAAGATATATAGAAAAACAACGACTTCGTGACGTTTTAGTAACAGACTTTGGTCGTCGCTTATTCAAGTCATGCCAAAATAATTGTGCTTCATATGCCATATCAAGAATCTATAATTGCTCAGATGATGCCCGAACGTCAACCAATAGTTACATGCCTAAGACTGGAGCCTCGTAACATGTTAGCGAAGAACTTCAAACTGAGGGTTCGATCAGCATCAGCTAGTTAATGCTTGTTGAGACCCATTAGCAAGAAGCAACTAAAAGGCAACAACACTGTTATGAAGACTATGTTGCATATGTCGCCCAAATCAAAGGAAGCTACACCAAGAGTGACAAAACAAGACATATTCCTCTCTTACACTCAAGAATTCGAGAAGAATAAAGAAGTTGATAGTCAGTCCATCAACTCAAGCAACAATGAAGCAGATCTATTTACAAAGGCACTTCCTACTTCAACATTCAGAAAGCATATTCATAATATTGGAATGCGGCATCTACGAGATCTGTGAAGTTTTTTCGAGGGGGAGTTTACATTACTGTACTCTTTTTCCCTTGTCATTGTTTTTATCTCATTGGGTTTTTACATGATGAGGTTATTAATGAGGCAGTATGTAACTCATCACTGGTGATGGATACTCAAGGGGGAGTGTTATAAAATTGTGTGAGTATACATTAGCACAAGTGTCCCTCCTTCATGCAATCCATCACAACAAGTATCCCGCCTCATGCAATGCATGTGACACTTGTTTACTTGATTCACCACTTGTCATCAACCCTTCTATGTTTGTCTTTGTCTCCTCCCTCTATAAAATATTAGCTATGTAAAAGAGAAGGAGAGTGGTGAGAAGTCTTTCTATCTCTAGTTTCTCTCTAGCTTCTCTCTAAAGTCCATACACTCATCTCTCTAGATCTCTTCTCTTTTGATTCTTCTCAATAAATATCTTGTTACCTCCAAGCTTATAATAAAGTTCATAACAAGTTTATAATTGTTGTTCTTTAACAACGAAGTTTATAATAATATCAAACCAGTACTATAGGAGCTAAACAACATGAGGAACCTTGGACAGAGACTCTCGTATATTCTCTTCGCCGAATGATAAATCTATCAATTCGCCTCGTAAATACTTGTCATAAGAGGTAAGGTCGAAGTGGCCATGTCCACACATTGCCATTAGTATCACTTTTTCTTCTCCTGTTTCTTTGCATCGGAGAGCTTCTCTTATGGTTGCAGCAATGGCGTGAGTCGGTTCGGGCGCTGGTATTATACCTTCTGTTCTTGCAAACTGAATTGCACCTGCAAGAAAATTAGACCGGAAAGTTGATATTACAGTTCACTGAAGATACAAAATTTAAAGTTAACTAAAGCTAATGGAGGCGTTGGTGAGATTTGAGTAGTCGCGACTAGACGAAGAACCACCTTGGAAACACTCGATTTGAGGAATTGAGATTGCTTCCATGAAACCTTGTTCATACACATGTGAAATCAAGGGTGCCATCCCATGGTACCGTAATCCACCTGTCAAACGAACCAAAATATAAAACACAACAAATTAGCCAAAAGGAAAACAAGATTTCAAGAACACAAGAAATCAAGAATCAAGAAACAAGAAACAAGAAGCAAGAAGTCTGAGAAGCCTTGAAGTGTGTTTATCTTGGGTTTTAAACTTGCTTATCATTGGCATAGATAAAGAAGAACAAAATGAAAAAGAAAGAAAAAAAAATCAAGAAGTGAGGAAACCAAGAAATTAAGTATCCAAAAGTAGAACTCTTCACATTTTGTGTCTAAAATGTTGGGGTTAAAGCTTATTTTATTACCGGCGTGGATAGGATCAGGAATGAAGTCATGTCCTAAAGTATGCATCTTCATCAAAGGAGTTAATCCAGCCGTATCACCGAAATCATAAGCGTAAACCCCTTTGGTCAGGGAAGGACAAGCCGAGGGCTCAACCGCTCTTATAACAGGATTCATCTTGCCTTTGAGTTTCTCCCGGATAAAAGGAAAACTCAAACCAGCAAAATTTGATCCTCCACCAGTACACCCTATAATCACATCAGGTGTTTCGCCAAAATTCTCCATTTGTTGAATGCACTCTTCTCCAATAATTGTTTGGTGTAACAACACATGGTTCAGTACACTCCCTAGGCAGTATTTTGTATCCTCGTTTCTCGCAGCAACTTCAACAGCTTCTGAAATCGCAATGCCTAAACTTCCAGGACTTGATGGATCGGACTGGAGGATTCTTCTACCTGCTTCAGTGAGATCTGATGGCGATGGATGAACCTTTGCTCCCCAAGTTTGCATCATCAACCGTCGATATGGCTTTTGGTGATACGAGTTGGCTACTTGCCATACCTATAATGTTGGAATAACGTAAAAGAAACAGAACAATTATCAAAAATGTATAAAATTCACTGGAAGAATCTAATATTTATATGCTTACTTACTTCGCAGTCAAGGCCAAAGAGACTAGAAGCAAATGCTAAAGAACTGCCCCATTGGCCAGCACCGGTTTCTGTCACAACGTTCTTGATGCCTTCTTTCGCGTTGTAATAAGCTTGTGGAACGGCAGTGTTGGGTTTGTGTGAACCAGCTGGGCTACCACCTTCATACTTGAAGTAGATCCTTGCAGGTGTTTGTAGAAGCTTCTCCAATCTCTTTGCTCTAAAACCAAACCAAGAACACGAAATTCATATGGAGTAACCAAAGATACTTCAGCTAAAAAGAATAGATTTGGACTCTGGATTAGAAAATCAATAAACTAAGCAAGATACTTTTAACTCACCCACAGACCAAAAGGCTCCAGTACAACCCAATGATCTTAAGACACCTAATGCTTCTATTCCTAGTCCAGGCCAGCTATTTTTATATTTGCATTTAGATAAGAACATTTTTTATAAAAAAACACATTTTTAGTTTTCCGTAGGACATATTTTCAACGTGCATACGCAAACATCAAAGCATGAAGTATCTTATCTAAAACCAAAAGCAAACAGATGAATCAAAATTATCAAAAATTACTTGATTTGATAACATGAACCTGATTAGAGGAAACACTGATGACATCTTGGCCTTAATACATATTAATATTATTCATATCCATCACTTTCTAGTGTATATCATAAACATATATAAGAATTGAAAACAAGAACCTGATTAGAGGAGTTGGACGCCAAAGCTTATAGATTTCAAGAACTTCCTCAGGGATATCAATAAACCTTTCTTGTGCTGCTTCTTGTTTTATTAACTCGTTGGGGAAAAGATGTGACAAATCTTCGGGTTTGATCGGTTGAAAAGTCTTGGGATGCAACGGTGGTGGAGGCTTCCCTGAAAGATCAGCGACAAGATTGTACCACTGTTTTGGAATCTCAACGAATGATTTGTTGTGAGTAGATCTCGAAGTTGCTTTTGCTCTTAAGCTAAATCCATTAGAAACCTTTGTTGGTTGAGTTGATCTTCTTTTCAGCGTCAAATCATTCAATCCTTGATAATCACCTAATCAAATTAAAATAAAATAAAATAATAGAATATCAAGACATCATATATTGAACTTTAATGCCAAAAAAAAAGAAACAAAACAGAATAAATTTTGACTTAAAAGAATGAAGATCAAAAGTACACTTACCAGTAAAGAAAATTTTAGCTGAGACTGATTTAGTGAATGGGTTTGGAAGCAAAAGCAATTGAGAGGCCATTTCTTGTTTTGTTTATCAGTTTCAAAGATATGAATTAGGGATTTTATCAAAGATAATATAGTTTAAATCTTTGATGACTATAGAATCATAGAGAGAGAGATCGGTGAAGCATTTAAATATTCATACTCCAACGAATACTTCCCGGCACCCAACCATTTTAATACAATTTTGTTTTGTCTTCTTATTATTAGTTTTATTTTATTTTTGTTGGCATCAACAGTTTTGATGAAAATTGAAAAAAAGTAACCATGGTCAATTTCTACTGCTAGGTGCCTAATTATGGTCATTGATATCTTATATATCATTGACCTCCCTATATTATGGTCAATGATATATTTTGTTTATTAAGAAATAAACTTGGGGTGTGATTCCAAATGCATACTCACATTTGAAATTATGCTCTCAAGCTTTACTCTAGGAAGCCTAGATGGATAATGATGCACGTGTTAAGGCGGTACCGACTTAAATGAAGATTTCTCTTTTTCTTTATTCTGCAGTTTTTTATTTTTAACATTACAAATTGGTATTTTTCTTTTAATTTTAGCTATAGCATAATGGGAACTTTACAATTCTTAGAAGGGTTAGATATTTGATTATTCTCTATATAAGAGAATTAGTTCTTTGAATGTTAAACAACTTTCTTTGATTTAATAAAAACAGAGCTTTAAAACTCTTTCTCTCTTGTCTTCGGCTAGAACAGAGGTTCTCAACGAGTTCAAGAACGCTTATTTGTTTGGGTATTCACAGACTAAACAATTGAATTTGTTTTACTATCCCTGCGCTACTCCAGTTGGTATCAGATTCCAGCACTTTGATTCCTCAATCAATGTTCGGTCCTGTGTTTGTTCTTCCTTCGACGATGGCTCCCCGCAAACCCACGATTGAAGACCACCAAGCTGAGTTCCGTGAAACCTAGGAGAACTTCACGAACAATTTGCACGATGCTCTTCAACACGCCATCAAAGCTGCGTTGACGACGGTGTTGCAGAATCAACCAAGGGTTCGTCGTGAGAGACAAGCGGAAGTTGACGAGGACGACGTTGATCTTCATGAAAACCTCTTTGCTGTTCCGGTACGACAATATGAACAGCGTCAGCTCCGTCATCGCAACAACAACAACGACATCTTTGTCCACAACAACCATGGGTCTCATAGATGGGATTCTGATTTTAAGTTGGATATTCCAGAATTTTTTGGCACGACCAAAGCTGAAGAATTTATCGATTGGCTCAACATTGTGGAAGAGGTGTTGGACTTTAAGAAGGTTCCTGATGGTGATCGAGTCTCGCTGGTTACAACAAGGTTCAAAGGTCGGGCCATGGCTTGGTGGACTCAGCTCAAAGAATCTCATCGCAATTCCAACAAATCAAAAATTGATTCTTGGGAGAAGATGAAGAAACATATGCGTCGTAGCTTTCTCCCTTATAACTATGAGCGGACATTATATACGAAGCTTCAAAATATGCGTCAAGGCTCGTGAACAGTGGATGAATATGCCTCAGATTTTTTTGAGATGGTTGCTCGTACGACACTGGTCGAGACATAGGAGCAGCTTGTCTCTCTTTTTCTTGGTGGACTGCGGACTCAACTCCAAATTCCTTTGCAACAGTTCAATCCAACTTTTGTTTCTGAAGCACATCAAAGAGTGTTGGGCATGGAGCTTCAATACAAGTCTCATTGGACGTCTTCGTCGTCTCGGACTCGGTTATTTCCCCAAGCTGCGAATGACACCGTTGTTGCTTCCAACACTGACCCTTCTTCCTCGTCGCGTTCAGCGTTACCAAAGCCAACCGTTCCATCAGATTCAATTGCTGCATCTCGCCAACCATGAACAGGTGCTTTGCACTGTTATAGTTGTGGTGAATCTGGTCATCGACAGACTGCTTGTCCCAACCAAAATCGACGAGGTTTGCTAGCCCATGATACAAAAGTTGTTGATGAGCCTCGGTTTGATAATTCCGGTTCCGAGTCTCAAGATCAGATGGAGGAATTAATTTCTGGTGATACAGGTATTAGTTTGGTTCTTCGTCGCAATTGTTTGCTACCAAAAGCTCCGAATGAATCATGGTTAAGGTCTGCGTTATTTCGTTCTACATGCACTATTAATGGGAAAATTTGCAAGCTGATTATCGACTCTGGGAGCTGCACTAATGTTGTTTCTCGTGAAGCAGTTCATAAATTGGGGCTTAAAATCGAACCACATAATTCTCCTTTCAAGCTTGCATGGTTAAACAATGGCAATGAAATGAACGTCTTGCGTCAAGCTTTGGTGACATTCTCTATCGGTTCTTACAAGGATGAGGTTGTTTGTGCTATATTGCCAATGGATGCTTGTCATATTTTATTAGGACGTCCTTGGCAGTTTGATCGTGATGTTCACCATAAAGGACGTACTAACTCTTATAGTTTCTCTTTTGGAGATCGCACTGTTACGTTGCTCCCTTCTAAAGAAGATACTGAGGTTGCACTTCCTTCTTGTGTGGCTGAGGATGCTATTACCACATCTAAAGGGTTGACATCTTTGTTGCTTGTTCCTAAAGCAACTTTTGAGTCGCAGTTATCTGAGACAGATACTGTGTAGGCTTTGGTGACAACTCCGACAACTAGCATGCAGTCTTCTGAACCTTCTTTGCCCTTCCAAGGTTTGCTACAAGAATTCGATGATGTTTTTCCCACTGATTTGCCTCGTGATTTACCACCATTACACATCGTATCGACTTCGTTCCAAATGTTGTACTCCCTAACCGACCCCATTACCGTATGAGTCCACAAGAACATGAGGAGTTGCGTCGTCAAGTGGAAGATCTTTTGGCTAAAGGGTATGTTCGTGAGAGTTTAAGTCCAACTGTGGTTCCAGCTTTGCTTATTCCAAAGAAAGACGGTTCATGGAGAATGTGTGTTGATAGCCGCACAATTAACAAAATCACAGTGCGTTATCGATTTCCGATTGCTCGTCTTGACGACTTACTTTATCAGATTGGACACGCTTCTATTTTTTCCAAGTTGGATTTAAAGAGTGGTTATCATCAANGGAGATCGCACTGTTACTTTGCTCCCTTCTAAAGAAGATACTGAGGTTGCACTTCCTTCTTGTGTGGCTGAGGATGCTATTACCACATCTAAAGGGTTGACATCTTTGTTGCTTGTTCCTAAAGCAACTTTTGAGTCGCAGTTATCTGAGACAGATACTGTGTAGGCTTTGGTGACAACTCCGACAACTAGCATGCAGTCTTCTGAACCTTCTTTGCCCTTCCAAGGTTTGCTACAAGAATTCGATGATGTTTTTCCCACTGATTTGCCTCGTGATTTACCACCATTACACATCGTATCGACTTCGTTCCAAATGTTGTACTCCCTAACCGACCCCATTACCGTATGAGTCCACAAGAACATGAGGAGTTGCGTCGTCAAGTGGAAGATCTTTTGGCTAAAGGGTATGTTCGTGAGAGTTTAAGTCCAACTGTGGTTCCAGCTTTGCTTATTCCAAAGAAAGACGGTTCATGGAGAATGTGTGTTGATAGCCGCACAATTAACAAAATCACAGTGCGTTATCGATTTCCGATTGCTCGTCTTGACGACTTACTTTATCAGATTGGACACGCTTCTATTTTTTCCAAGTTGGATTTAAAGAGTGGTTATCATCAAATTCGGATACATCCTGGTGACGAATGGAAGACGACTTTTAAAACTCGAGAGGGTCTTTTTGAATGGATGGTTATGCCGTTTGGTCTCTCCAATGCTCCTAGTACGTTTATGCGCGTGATGAATCAAGCCTTACGTCCCTTCATTGGTAAATTTGTTGTTGTCTATTTTGATGACATTTTGATTTTTAGCAATGATTTGGCCAGCCATTTATTACATCTAGCGGAGGTTATTGGTGTTTTGCGGCGTGAAAATTTTTTTGCCGCTCAACATAAATGTGTTTTTGGAGCACCGCAGGTTATGTTTTTAGGCTATCTTATCTCAGCCAAGGGATTAGAGATGGATCCAAGCAAAGTTGAGGCAATACGATCATGGCCTACACCAACAACTCTAAATGATGTTCGAAGTTTCCATGGTTTAGCATCGTTTTATCGTCTCTTTGTTCATCACTTTAGTAATATTACATCCCCGCTCACGGATTGTCTAAAGGGTTCTACTTTTGTGTGGTCTGCTAAAACAAATATGGCTTTTGAACTCATAAAAGAAAAGTTGACTTCAGCTCCAATATTGGCTTTACCGGATTTTTCTGTTGTCTTCAAGCTGCATTGTGATGCATGTAAGTTCGGCATTGGCGCTGATTTGAGTCAGCACGGACATCCTGTTACATTCTGTAGCGAGAAGATAGCTGGTTCTCGAGCTCGTTATAACACTTATGATGTTTAGTTCTATGCTATTGTTCAAGTCATTAAGCATTGGCACCATTATTTTTTTCATCAAGAATTTATTCTCTACACGGACCATGATGCGTTAAAACATTTGGGTAGTCAAGACAAGATTTATGCACGTCATGCCTCCTGGATTGCCTTTTTACATAAGTTCATGTTAGTCATTAAGCACCAGTCGGGCCGTATAAACAAAGTAGCTGATGCTTTGAGTCGTCGAAGTCATCTTCTAGCAACTTTGCAGGTTTCTGTTCCCGGGTTTGCTGTGTTGTGTGATTTATATCCTATTGACCCTTATTTTGGCAGGGTTTGGGCAGATTTACAAGCCAGGATTCGTTCATAAATTGTTTTGCAAGATGGTTTCATATTTTGTGATTATCGCTTGTGTGTGCCCGAGTGTAGTTTACGACTACAACTCATTTGTGAACTTCATGAAGAGGGTCGNGTCGTGTTGGGCGGGACTGAACTCTACACTTGTTAAACGGGATGTCGCCCGTTTTGTCGACCGATGTGTGGTTTGTCAACGTTCGAAGGGGCATGCGTCTAATAACGGTTTATATATGTCGTTACCAATTCTGACACAACCATGGACGGATATAAGCATGGATTTTGTGTTAGGACTTCCTCGTACTCAACGTGGCAATGATTCTATCTTTGTCATTGTGGATCGATTTTCTAAAATGGCACACTTTGTTCCTTGTAAGAAGACGACAGATGCTGTTAAAGTGGCTACATTATTTTTCCGAGATATTTATCGTCTTCATGGTTTGCCGTTGTCGATTGTGTCTGATAGAGATTCACGGTTCTTGAGTCACTTTTGGCGTTCCCTTTGGCGTTTGTTGGGTACAAGTCTTGACATGAGCTCCGCTTATCATCCACAAACAGATGGTCAGACAGAAGTTACAAATCGTTCCTTCGGAGATATGCGTTGTTGTTTGGTTGGTACCAACATTAAGTCGTGGGATACAGTGTTGTGTAAAGCTGAGTTTGCTCACAATCATGCAGTTAATCGAAGTACTCATTTTAGCCCATTCCGTGTTGTTTATGGCATCATTCCTCGAGGACCTCCTGATCTTGGGGTTACTCCAGATGCTACTCGGGATCATGGTCAGGCTAGTGATTTCGTCATAGATTTGTCTTTAATCCATTCACATGTTCATGACAATTTGCAGATTNTGGCCAAATACAAGTCAGATGTTGATCGACATCGGAGAAATGTGCAGTTTCGTGTGGGAGACTTTGTGTGGGTTGTATTAACTCTGGATCGTTTTGCTCCTCGTGAATATAACAAGCTGAAAGCACGAAATATTGGGCCTTTGGAGATGTTAGAGAAGATCAATGCCAATGCTTATCGCCTTCGTTTCCCTCCTAATATTCGTTTTTCGGATGTGTTTAATGTCAAACACCTTGTCGCAGATGTTACACAAGATGAGCTTGAAGATTCGGGACAAATCTTTTCCAACGCCGGGGGACCTGATGCAGGGTGTTAAGGCGGTGCCGACTTAGATGAAGATTTCCCTTTTTCTTTATTCTGCAGTTTTCTATTTTTAACATTACAAATTGGTATTTTTCCTTTAATCTTAGCTATAGCCTAATGGGAACTTTACAATTCTTAGAAGGGTTAGATATTTGATTATTCTCTTTATAAGAGAATCGGTTCTTTGAATGTAAAACAACTTTCTTTGATTTAATAAAAACAGAGCTTTAAAACTCTTTCTCTCTTGTCTTCGGCTAGAACAAAGGTTCTCAACGAGTTCAAAAACGCTTATTCGTTTGGGTATTCACACACTAAATAATCGAATTTGCTTTTATTATTCCTGTGCTACTCCAGGTAAGTAGTGGAATAGTTTAAATTGTAAGTTGTAAAAACTTTGGATAATGAATAGTTGAAGTTGAGCAAAAGAAAAATGCATCCTCACATTGCTAAGCGGTTTGTGCAGATTTTTCTTTAGGATAACGTCATCTTAGTAGATAGTCCTAAAACTAACTTCAAGATTTCTTTGGATTATAGTCCTTAGCGCAATTAATTTTTTACATGTATCCTCTTCATTGTGCTGATGATATTGCATCATGAATGCTCTTTAAAAGATTCAACAACCAAAAAAATTGGTAGATGTGTGGCCAAAAATAGCTTCTAACAGCTCGTAAAGTGTCTTTTACTTACCAACAAAAATTCTAGATGGACCCCTTCATTAACCAACAAGTCAATTTCATCATTTATATTTTATAAGGATCCTTTTAACAAATTAGTACTATATATCCATATATCTTCCATTCCATAAACAGATGCATGAAGGTACCAATATCACAATTCTCATCTACTACTCAATGACATTGAGCTTGATTAATAAGCGTATCTGCTAATTCATGACTATGTTCAGCCAATTTTAGTAATGTACAACTGAGTTGAGCTTTTAGCTTCCACATTTATGTTGCTTCTTTTTAAAAATTTCTTCATAGTTTAATACTCCATAAAGAAAAAACTCTCTGACCAACTTACAAACTCTCCGACTTGCTTACAAACTTGGTACATTCAGACACAACGAATTATGTGTCAAGAACTTGGTAACTAATCTCTGTGCTCTATCGTTAATCATGATACTATTTTGATGCTGTCTTTGTTTCCAAAAAGTCGCACATAAACATTTATAAACAAGTGTACACCGCCAAGCAAATCAAAACTAGGTGGAAGTAAGTTGAGCCAACCATGGAAGGAGACGCTCGTGGACAAGATCGGGGCGATCATCTTGTGGGCAATGTCCAACGCCTTTAAGAACATAGAGGTTGAAGTTAGGTAACTGATCCGGAAGGGATGTGAAGTACTTACCAACAGGACCGTCGAGAGGGGTTAGTCCATCTTGGTCTCCCCATAAGACAAGAACCGGTTTGGTTATTTCCGGAATCAGTTTAATCGGGTTTGGTCCAGGTGGACCCGTTAGGATTGAAACAAATGCATCTAGCGCACCTTCCGTATTTGCTGGTCCAGCGATGATCTGACATAACATTTTCACATAAAAATTCAATAAAAGTTTCATTAGTTCTTTGTCTTTGAGAATGAGTAATACGACAATACCTCTACAAGCGTATCATCTACATTGTCCTTGTTCCCATAAACATTTGTCAAGATGTTCTTCAGATTTTCCCTGCGTTTTGTTCATCCATCAATGCGTTAGAGCTCTCCATTAAATCCTTTCAAAGTCAAAGCAAAAAAAGACGGGTGTTATTTGTAACTCGGCAATGAAGTGAAGTATGACATACTTGTCTTTAACGCGGTTGAAGAGTGCAGAAGCAATTCCTCTCTGCTTGAGTAAAAAGTCGATAAGCAAGAGTAAAGGCATCAACAGCTTGATTCTCCAGTCATCAAACACGGCTTTATTATTCATACCACCAGCACAGTTCAATAGAACAAGACCTTTCACCAGATCTTGTTGTGATTCTGTTTCTTTTATCATAATGTCAAACACGTACACTCGAGTCTCAGTAGATAGCGGATATAACATACAACATGAGAGTGATCAATCAATAGCTAAAACTTGAGCATTTCTACACTTTCTTATCCTTTATAACATAAGATAAACCATAGACGCCTAACCAAATTATATCTCATAAAAGAACATAAGATAGCTCAAGCACAAGCTCTTCTACTTGAAGTACATATTAGACGTATAGAGACAAAGAAATGTAGTGAAAAGGGCTTAAAACCTGAGGCAGCGATGACACAAGCAAGGCTTCCAACAGAGTTTCCAATCAAAATCGTCGGTTTCTGAACCACCTCTTCCAAGAAGTTGAGTATCAACTGCAACAAAAATAAAGTCAATAAACAGAACAAACCACAAACACTTCATTAAAACAGAGTAGTTTCACAAGATGGTTATACTTCAGCCCATGACTCCATTGTATAGCTAAAACCAGGTGGCTTGTCGGAAGCACCAAACCCAAGTAGATCAATCGCATACACTGTATGGTTTTTAGACAGAGCATTTATGTTCCTGAAAAACAAAACTTTAGTTTCTTATTCATACATTCACCACTCTTTAAGACATGAGTGTTTCCTAGTTGTTACCTTCGCCAGTGAGGAACTGAAGCGCCAAAGCCATGAACCAAAAGAACAGTTTGACTCGCCGGAGTAACTTCCTCCGGCGAATCTTTCACGAAGTAGTTGACGGAATATTCTCCTTTCCACTTCCATTTCTTGCTTCTCTCTCCTATCTCTACCAATTCTACCGCTTCTACGCCTGAAACCGCCGCGCTTGAAGACGAAGCAGTGGCTCTAACACAGACGCGATCTCTCCGAAGACTAATCCGTCGTGAGGTAACCGTCGAAGTGGTCGTCCGGAATAGCACCGTTGACGGCGGCGCTAATCCCGTCCATGTTAGAGCTCTCATCTTTCTCTCTCTTCTCTCTTTGCTTCTTCTTCTTCAATGTTTGTTATCTTCCTGCCATCAGAGAAGATGAATCTTACGTGGCTATCGTTCTTCCCAATCATTGGCTCTTACTGGTTCGAGTAGTTTCGGTACAAACCGGTTTAAAGCTAATTCGATTAAACCAAGCAAGCGCTTCAATATGTAAAATTGAGATGAAGTGGAGAGGAGACCATGCGAATCCCGTAGGACAGCAACAACCACACCTCGGGTTTCGAGACTGAATGGAAAGTTCCACGTGGCATGGTTTATGATGATATGATCCAAGTAAAAAGATACCATCAAAATCTATTTTTTTCAAAAATATATTTTTTAAATATCATAAAAATGTATTTGTTTTTAAAATACCACCAACTAAATTTTTAATACTAAAAATTAATTTCTCAATTCTAAATATTAAACCTACTCCCTAATAATTATATTCTAAAACTAAATGTGTCAACCCAAATCTAAAAAAAAACATTCTACATACTTAAAATTTAATTTTTTGATTTTGTAGTAGTTCTGAAAAAAAAAATTTGTGGTATTTTTGAAAAAAAAACAAAAATATGGTATTTTTGGAAAAAGACATTTGTAATGGTATTTAAAGGAATTTCTCAAAATAAAAGGTATTGGAAAATATTTTTTTTCTTTCAAATGTTTATATAAATTAAATTAGGATTTTGAATGAAAGGACGAAAAAAAACAGTTGATCCAGGATATTATTCAAATATATTTGTATTTTTTTAAAATTAATGTAAAAAAATTATACTTCATATATTTACCATACAAAAATAAAAACAAAATCTGAACAATTTCCACCTAATAGTAGAAGGATCAGGCAAAAAGGTAAGTGAAAAAACAATGGGGAGGTGAAGTCTTCCTAAGAACGCACAAGCCAAACACGCGACAACAAAACAACATGATGCACAAGAGCCAATGGCTTGTCCCCGTCGTTCTCAGATCCAAACCCTCCTCGAAAAAGCCACAAACCAAGCAAATCTGAAACGCTAGACCGCTTCCCAAAAACACCCAAAAGTTCATTCTGATTAAACAAGATAGAAATCCCAATCAAAAGCCAAAAGCTTCCGTAACTTAAAAGAAACTAAAGCAAAGCAAGAAAGGAGGAAAACAGTGAGACCAGAGCTGGTGCTAGAGGAGCCATCGCAGTATGGTCTCAAATATGAGAAAAAACTTGAGGGACCGCTGGTTATTAGGTTTAGACGAAAGCGAAGAAAAAGTTTTTTTTAGGACCTCGTTCACATTTTACTTTTGCTTTATAAATATTATTCTTTTCACTTTTGTCCAAACATAACCAAAACTTCTTCTATCACTTCTCCTTTCCATGCATTTTCTCTATTAAAGTAATTTTTTACATAAATTAAATACATTTTATATTTCTTATTATTAATGATAGACTCACTTTTGTATGCATAAGAGCATCTCCATTGGTGGAGTCTTAACAAAATTGCTTAAAACATATTTAATTGTTAATTTTGATTAAAAGTAAATTAATAACTTTTTAATAAACTTTATATTTTTATGTAGGCCTGGGCATTCGGGTATTCGATCGGATGTTTGGGATTTCGGATTTTCGGATGTAGAGATTATTGGGTCAGGTTCGGATCGGGTGTCTTCGGGTTCGGGTAATTTCGGATTACCCGTAGTCATAAAAAAAAAATTCTGTCTTGAAAAAAATAAAAATAAAAATACTTTCCATCTTCCTC
The DNA here is from genome assembly GCF_000633955.1 of Camelina sativa. NCBI lineage: Eukaryota > Viridiplantae > Streptophyta > Magnoliopsida > Brassicales > Brassicaceae > Camelina > Camelina sativa. The sequence goes on along the minus strand of NC_025694.1, from coordinate 21,452,323 downwards.
TTCTTGTCTCGTTCTTCTTCATCTCTCTTTTCAACAAAAAACCCTAGATTTGTTTATCCATGGCCACTACTTCAAAAATTAAATCCTTCAAATTCCCTACCAAATCTAATATTTATAGCAAATTATATAATATGATTTATATTTATCTTCCAACCTCACTCACTCTTCAAACCCCACAAACTATTTTTTTTTGTAGATTTGCTTGTCATGTTTCTACTAAAATTGATATGGGTAATAAAAAAATAATACAATTATGGGTTCTGTTGATTGAGAAAGAAAAAAATAAATCAATTTTAGAATACATAATTATATATATATATATATATATATATATATATATATATATAAATAATTAACGTTTTCATGCTATGACATAAAACTAAGGTGGCAAAATGGTTTATGATAAACTTGTAAATGCCTAAAGTACTGGGTTCAAACCCACTTAGATGCATTTTTGTATTTATTTCGGGTTAGTTCGGATATCCGAATTTCAAAGAAACTAATTCCGATCGGGTATTTAGTACTATCTGAATCCGAACCGAACTACCTATTGCGGGTCAGGTTCGGGTTTGGGTTTCGGATTCAGTTAAAATGTCCAGGCCTATTTTTATGGGTCCATTGGTATTACCTAAAATTAGGATCCTTAATTAAAAAAATTATTTTGGAAATTCTTATATATTATAATAAATTTTGTTTACTATTTTTAATATTTTATATTTATAAAAACTTGAAAATAAATATATTTCATAAGATTTTAACAAACAATACATAAAAACATATTTAAAACACATTACAAAAACTGCGTGAAGGTGGGTCATTGATCTTCTAAGAAATTGAACTAAAATGCCAAAGAAAAAGAAATTCAATCGTACACAATATTAAGCACTGGGCACATACCTGGCTACCAACACAGCCTGAAGGTTTGAGACCGAGATGCTCCTTGTGAAACCAATCCTCACAGAGGCAGCACTGTATCATCTCGACTTGTTCTTCCACATTTGGGTCAGGGTAAGGTAGGTGGCAAGTGCAGTACAAGCCTGTGAAATTATGGTTGTAAGAATTCTCAGAGTTTTCTACATCTTTGCTAGGGAGAAGCTTACACGCTAAAGTTCCAAACTTGGAGTTCCCACAATCACATCGAAACTTTCTCTTAGTCCACAGCTCCAAAAGCTTCATAACAATGTTCAAGCCATTTGGAAACCAATTAACACATCGAAGCCAAATTCAAAGATAATAAATCCAGCTACATATATTACCTCATGACCATCATGACAAGATAAACAATAAGCAGTGCATATTCCAATTCTAACATCAACATTCCAATTCTAGCAACCTAGCAGAAACCAAAACATAACAACTAAGTCCTTATAGCATCTACCTCTTCATTTCCATGATCCTACAATCACATTTTGCTTTTACCTGCACCACAAACACAATGAGAAGCATGAGTGTAATCAGAAATACCCAATGTGGCGATCATCCCATATACGAGCTATACACACAAGTAAATCAAGAGTAAAACCACAAATAAAACATAAAGAATTAGCTAATATATAGAACACCCAATAACACATTCACCACACCTATACATCATCACACAAAACAAGTCATACAACCCAATCACTCAGATAAGCTCATGGTCACACATTCACCTTAACAAAGGTGATTCACAAAAATAACTACAACCAGAAGAAAGACTCTCCAATTTCCAGGAACAACTCAACTCACTCCTACAACCAAACAAAACAAACACACCTTGAAACAAAACTGCTATGAATCACAGAAAAGAACAGTCTCATAGGTGAAAACACGAAATCGAAACGAACCGTTAAATTTCCAATCTCTCCGATGAAAAGCAACGTCTAGACGTCCTGAAGCTTCCTACAAAATCTTGTAATGATCGGATCTCAGACAAACCTGAAATCAAGCCTCCACCACCCGCTGATCTCAACTCGCGACTAAGAGAACGTATCCCACAAAACTGCATATATCTCATGGAGCATTAACCCAAATGTGATTCAAGAAAAAGGAGAATCTACGAAAAATGTCTTAGCTACAACCCTACCAAAAATCAATACCTTCCGAAACGATTTGAGCAGTCGAATCTTCCTTCTCCCAAACCCTAACAGTTATGTTTCTCTTTTTACTCTAAGAAAATAAGCTTAATCTCCTTCACTTTCTCTTTCACACCAAATAACCAAGAGTTCTTTCTCTTTTTCTCCTTCTCTCTGATCAGAAAATTTCGACAATAACACATATAGAGAAGAGGCGTCGACTTATGGGGGATATTATGGATTTTTGGTTTATTTATAGTAAACCAAATTGTAATTAAATAAAAAAATCAATTAAAATTCAATCCTTGGTTTGCTCCACACCTTACAATCACAATTTTAGAAAGCGGGTGTTACAATTAAGGACTCTGCATTGCAATTGATAATGAATAAACCTCAACACTCGGTCTCATGTTAAAAGCAAGTCTTCAATGTTTATCAATTATCATCGCATCTCATGTGTATGTATCTTCCCGCCCTGTGAGTGTCCACGTCAAAGTTTCTTTAATCATATTTTGTGCCGCTTCCACTCAAGTACTTTTGTATACAAGCGTCAAAATTAATCCATATGCTCTTAAGTCTTTTTGTATCTTGTTTCATTGGATTATAACTAATCATTAGAACCCTTTTTAGGGTTTTAGTTTTTTTTCTTCTAGGATAAGTTATTACTCTTTTATTCCATTACTCTAATTGTCGAATGAGTGTAAATGAAAAATATTTTTCATGGTTTTTTTCAATTTTTTCATAATATATATTACTCATTTATAATTGTAATATATAGAAAGAAAAAGGGGCTTTTGCAAAAACAAACCAAATGGTCAATTCTTGAGTTGTACTTTGTGAATCAGTAGTACTTTTAAAAGTATCGAACCAAAAAAAAAAGAACAGAATTGAACCAAAACCTACAAAACTGAATGAATAGTAAATTCAAAAACCAAAAAAACTGAAATCGAACCGATACCAAACCGAGAATCAAATGGGTACCGAGATACCTAACATAAAGTTATAGATTTAAAATATTAATTATGTTTATATTTGATATAACCCAATTACCAAAATTACAATTATAAATAAATAAATATCAAAATATTTAGACCAAATAACCAAAAATATGCAGTAGTTTTTAGATATATTTATCAAAATTCAATCAAATTTTGTTCATATTTAACCATTAAAAAAACAATTATATCCTATTTCGAATATCCAGAACCAAAACGAAAAATAACAGAGCTGACCCAGAATCGGAAATCTAAAATAATCGAATGGATTCTATTTAGAACCGAACCAAATATCCAAATGCCCATGCCTGTCTCGGTGGTACTCGGTTAGTCGGTTGTGTTCAGGAAGAAAAATAGAGATATCCGGTGCGTTTATTTTTTGTCAGCAATAAAATATCCAAAGCGACCAAATTTGAACCATTAAATAAAAGTAATGTTTTTTTGGTTGCTTTAGGTTCTGTTTCTAAACGTAATTTTCATAAGACACTGCTTCGTTACACGAACTCCAATTTTTCCTAATCCTCGCAACCACAAATCTTCAATCTTTAAGATTAGATAGGATCAGGTTCTGAGTTCTAAGGTAAAGCTTATCACTTTTTTTTTTTTTTTTCTCAAACTTCTGATATTTCCCAGTTGTTTTTGGTTCTACTCCCTCGAATTCGTTAATTGACGACAAGCCTGAAGGAAACGGTGAGGAAGAAGACAATTTCTCAATTCAAAGAGCTTGGCTTTTGTTACTCGTTTCGCTGTTGGGTTCTTGAAAAAGTTATGCCCTTTTGTTGTTTGATTAAATGGCCCAATGAGATTATCCTGAATCTGATCTCTGTATCCCAAATAGGTTTCTGTGATTAGGGCTGAGCTAAAGTTTCGATTTTTTTTTAACTTGTTATATGCATCTCTAAAGTTTGTGTTTTTTTGAATGTTTTTGTAAAATTCTGCTTTGGGTTTTGGTGAATGAAGAGATATATGATGATGAGATGTTGCTATTTGACAGGACCTGAAGAAGATGGCACTGTTTCCTCTTCATCATGAAGTTCCTTTTAAAGGAGAAGTATTGTTTGATTCAAATGGTTTAAGACGTTTTTCATCTGGTGGTAGTAGTAATGGTCTGAAACATAGAACAATGGCTGAGGCAACCACGCTTGGCAGGGATTGTTGGATGAAGAGTTGTAAAAAACCAATCCCGTATTGCTATTCACTAAGAGGGAAATTATGCTTGGTTAGGGCGTCGTCAGAGAACAAGGTTACCAAAAAGAGAATTCAACTGTTGGATTCTTACTTTGGGAAACTTCGGAACGAGGATGATAAGCCTTCTATATCAGCAGGAGATGATATTGATCAGAAATTTGAAACCAATGCTGATAAAGAGTTGGATTCTTTGAGTGTTTATCTTGACAAACTCCAAAAAGGTATAATACCATATTCTTGAATCTTGAAACTGGTGTTCTTTTTGTTAATGCCACCTATTTGACCCTCAGATGCAAAATCTAGAGGTTTAGTCTCATCTACCTTGGAAGTAGCAAAATCAGAAGGCGGTTCACTAGCAAGCAAATTGAGGAAGACTGGTATCGAAAGCAATAATAATCCTTTCCAGCAGCTTGATGATGATCAATCAGAAGATACGTTGAACTTCTATGTTGTGTAAGAACTCTTAATCACTTCTTGTTCGTTTTTGATAAAATGCCACAAGGTTCTTATTGATGCTTAGAAATCTCTTTTTGTCTCCATTAAAATTGCAGGAGCATATTAGCATCCATAAATGTTGGAGTATGCCTTTTTGAAGCGGCAGCGCCAGTTAGGAATAACGATATGGGATTGCTATCACTCCCTTTGTTATATGGAGCAAAGATAAATGATTTAATCGTGGCTGGAGAATGGTGGAGACTGGTCACACCCATGTTTCTGGTACAAGACCAACAAATTGGGTCTGTTCTCCCATTCTTTACTGTTTTAAAAACACACTCAACCAAAACACACTCAAGACAACTTAACTGTCAAAACTATAAGTATATATTGTTTTTTTTTTCTCATGCCGCTGCATCTTTTTATATACCACATTTAGTACTCTTGATGACTTGGTTTCATGTGATTTTTCCTTTTTGTCTCTGAATCACTTTTATTGTACGTTACAGCACTCTGGAATTGCTCATGTAGCCCTTAGCTCCTGGGCTCTGCTTACTTTTGGACCAAAAGTCTGCCGTGACTATGGACTACTCACATTTTGTCTCATTTACATTCTCGGAGGAGTCTCTGGTAATTTCATGAGCTTTCTGCATACACCAGATCCTACAGTTGGAGGAACTGTAAGTTAACTTGTTTGTCCCATGTGATGTTACCAAATTGCACTATATGTTACTGTTCTTAATCGTATATGGGTCGGTGCAGGGACCAGCATTTGCTTTAATAGGAGCTTGGCTCGTTGACCAAAATCAGAACAAGGAGATGATCAAAAGCGATGAATATGAGGACTTGTTTCAGAAGGCCATCATTATGACAGGACTTGGTCTCATATTAAGCCATTTCGGCCCAATTGATGACTGGTAAGCTTCCAACATCCATCAGCTAGTTGTTTCTTGCTAAGCAATTTTTACGATTAAATACCTAATTTAAGCAGCCTCAGTTCATTAGAAATAATCATGACACTTCTTCACATTTGGTTTTCCATCATAAATACCAAAAGATTGACAACATAGACTAGACTTGATTACCAAAAGAACTAACCTGAGGTTGGTTTGTTATAGAGCTGGTGTAGCTGCAGCGAACCTAGGCTAGTTACTATAGTCTTGAGCGAAACTTAAACGAGAACATCTTATCACGGATGGTGTTTTCTGCTTCTAACATATGAGTCGTGACAGGACTAATCTGGGAGCACTTATAGCTGGGATTGTGTACGGATTCTTCACTTGTCCGGTGCTTCAACTTGGAAGAGGAAGTGAAAGACAAGAAGGGACTGTGACGGTTGGACCAGAGAAAGAGAAGAATGCTGATCCCTGTAAATCGTTTCTGGTTTTCACAATCTTTATCGCGGTTCTTGTGACTTCTGTGCTACTCCTTGGGGATGGACCATTGGACTTCCCAACGTACGATGATGTTGTCTATTCCCTCATTTAGTGTATCATCAAGGAACTATATAAAGAGACTTGTGTGTGGTTTGGTTATGTAGTAGAAAGCTGAATGTGAGTACTGATAAGCAAATTGAGAAAATTTGTGTATTGTATTCCTCTCACCCTTTGGTTTTTTATATCTCAAGTTTTGTTGGTTTCTCTTTACCTATTTTATGCAATTATGGGCGATAGAGGACTCTAGATCTGGAGACCTTTAAATTGTGGAACGAAGTCGTCCAGGGTAACCATTTAAATAATAAACTAAAATTTGAATAAAATTTTTTAAAAAGGAACGAAAAAACGAGGCTGCAAAGAAACTTCCTAAATTTTTTTCACTACTTCTCTTTGCATTCTCGGAGAAAAGCAAATACCAAAAGGGACAAAATCGTAATTATAACATTACCCTAAGCATCCATATTAACTTGATCACAACGGCTATAATTAGTTACTAATCACAATAATTAAACCACTAAACTCAAAAGAAGAATGGAAAAAACAACAAACCCTACCCCTAATGTAAGTATATAAGCAAGAGAAGGCACTTGTTCTCTTCAGTTTCGATCGTTTAATTTCTCTTCTCCTCTCAATAACAATTTCCTTCTTCGTGATCACATCTTTCACTCTCACAACTTTTTGAGATTCTTTTAATTCGATCACCATGAGTATGAATCATCTCACGGTCACGGATTCAGGTAAGGGTATGTGGTCGAATTTGTTTTTACTTGCGGATACTGCGGTTATGGTACAGGAAGAAGAACAACGTCGTCGTCGTGGCGAAAAAGATAGCGAGAAGAGTTTCTTCTATCGTTTCCCGAGGAAGAAAAGGTCGTCTTTGGTTAAGAGAAGATACACACAACAAAACCCTAATGGGACTTCTAGAATGTTTTCTTCTCCATCGCTCGATGATGATCACGAGAAGACAATTACACAAAACCCTAGTTTTTTTGATGAGCTTGTGGTGTATGATGCAGAGCTACAACATGCAAAGAAGGGGAAATCTAAGATCGTCTGTGAAGGTTATGACTACCGCGGAGAGAGTGATGATGCGACGAGACTCTTTGAGAAGAAACTGGTAAGAGACGAAACTTGGATGATCTTGATGGGTCGTCGTCTTTTATGTCTTCATCGTTCCTGAACCATCGTTGTTATAATTACCCTTCGTTACTCCTCGGTTTCAACACGGCTAAGTCTGAGAAGACAGAGACGAACGACCCTAGTTCCGAACCATGCCTAAAGGAGAACACAACAAGCCGCAAGAGGCGTGCCGTGCAACAGAGGAAGAGTGGTGGTAGTTTCAAGAAAGCAAAGGTTGCAACTTTCCCAAGGAGGACGGATGCAGAGGCACCAGAGTGGATTTTTCAGGTGATGAGGAGAATGAGAGCTGATGCAGCAAACCCGTTGCTAATCTTTGAGAAGGGTCTAAAAGCGAGTGATGTGAAATCAGGCCAGAGTCGTCTCTTAATCCCATTCCAGCAGCTCATCAGGAACGACTTCTTGACGCCAGGGGAGTATCGAGCAATAGACAAAGACGAATACAACGAAAACGACGATGAGAATATTGGTGTTGGAGCGATTTTTGTAAACCAAAGATGTGAAATGTGGGGTGTGCGTTTTAAGATATGGGCGATGGAGAAAGACAGTGGACACGGGACCTTGAATTACGCTTTGAACTGGGGGTGGAACGATGTCGTCAAGGGTAACCACTTAAAAGAGGACGACAAGATCAGTCTTTGGACTTTCAGGTGCCGTGGAGTACTCTGCTTTGCTCTTGAGACATACTAAGCTTCTTCATTAATTTGCTATATATCTGATAATATTTCTTCTGCACAATCATTGAACTTGAGAGATTATGGTAAGTAATAACTTCTAGGAAGTGTTAATTAGGTAGTTACATTAAGGGGGTTTACTATGGTTTTGATGTTAAACTCGGTTGGGTTCATCTCTTCTATTATATTAGTAGTAACTTGTCTAAACCAAATGTTGTTTCAGATATTTTCTCTCGTCTGAATTGAACGTTTTTTTCATAAATAAATATGGTTTCTTGTTTTGTCTACTTTAGTTATTACTGCACTGTTCAAATACCTTTGTGATGGAAATAATCAACACAATACACAGAGCGAAACAATAAAATCATGAAAAAACAAGTTTAGATTACTGCACCTGTTCACTAAGCTATTCAGGTGATTCTTGAGGTTTTCCGTATATAGTAGTAACTTGTTGGAAGTCTTACTTGGAATGTGAGTGTAATGTATTTCTCTCCTCTATTATAGTAACTTGTCTGTCCGTCTCCTCTGTAACTATCTCATTGTTTGAACAAATTGTTACAAAATAAAGTGACTTCTTCTGCTTCCATGCTGCCTCCTTGATCTCATCTCCTGCTTCGTCCTAATGAGTAATGACCACAAGAAAGAAACAATCATGTCAAATTACAAAACTAAGGATTGCCATCTAAAGTTGAGGTTGCTTTATGGAAATGTTCAGTTCTAATAGGGAAAGAAATATGAACATGGTGATCAAATGTACATTGTGTAGATGCTGCATAATCAGAGTACTGTCCTTGTATGTCAGAGTCTTCACTCCTCTATACGGTTGATATGCAGAGCACTAGTAGGCCATGGCAGATAGTGATTGTCCTATAATCGCAGCCACTCCGTCTCATCATCTTCTGATGAAACAGAACAAGAATCCCGGAGTTGTCGTATTTGTGAGAAACAGAAAAAGAATCCTGGAGTTGTCGAATTCGTGACATTGTTTCGAACTAAAATCCATGACTTAAAAGGCGATTTCTCTGCTTATGTTGTTGCTTCCTTCTACTGTTTCCCAAAAGCATTTGTCGAACACCTTGTAGGCATCAAAGTCCACCTTACCATCAGATGATATATTTTAGCTTGAATCGAAGCAAAATCAACTCTAATGTTGCAATCGATTCAGTTTCACCTAATGAAACCTCAACAAAACTCATTGTCACGTTCGTCGGACCGAGCTCACAACGCACCACCATTGTTAAAGGGTTTAGAGTACTCATAGCGTTTCTTTCGCAATACCATCAATCATCAGCCAGCATAAATCTCAATATATAGATGAAGAGTAGTAGACTCCGTAACAGCAAAGCCTCTGGCTTACTCAGAGTCTTCACCCTCTTGTGCCACACCTCAGCATTTGCCCCTGTTTCACTCTTCTCAATTCCTTGAATCGTATGATCAGTATCCAACTCAGCAATAGCATCATCAAAATGAAATGCCTTTCTCAGATTCAAAAGATAGTTCATTCAGTTTCACATGACGTAAAACATTGCTTTGCAAGGCTCCAAGCGTTAGCAGGAGTAAAAACACTGAGAAGTTGTGGGCAAGACCAAGCCTAAAGTCAGTAAAGAATAACTTACAGAAGCAGACTTCTAAGCAACCAAAGTGCTTTCATGAGCAGCTTTTCCTCACTCAGCACCAGACTTAAACTCAGCAAAATACCTGTCTGTGGCTGTGATAATCATCCTTCATTTTTAGGTAAAACACTTTTTGGTTTAGTGGTATAGGAAATTGACTCACATTTTTGGTTTATATACCTCAAGTTCTTTTTTGGGTTTTCATCAGTTATTTTCATGCAATTATATGTTCAAATCTCATGTTTTATGTAGACATGTCTCATTGTAAAGTTGTGACAATACGGTTTGGTTTGTAATGAAAAAAACTTTTGAGACAATCCACTGTTTTAGATTGTATGAAGTCGAACGTAAATCCCAAAAGACTTAATAAAACAACTAAATACACAACAACAACAACAACAACAACAAAAAACAATGAATCAAAAACGAAGCTGCAGAGAAACTTTCTAAATTTTTATCACAACTTTTCTTCTCATTCTCCGGAAAAAGGAAATACCAAATAGTGACTAAATCGTAATTATAGCATTACCCTAATCATCCATGTTAACTTGACAACAACGCAATAATTAGTTACTAATCACAATCATTAGTTACTAATCACAATAGTTAAACCACTAAACTCAAACGAA
>NC_025694.1:21441786-21442102 GCF_000633955.1 Camelina sativa | reverse complement strand
TAATAGGTTAGTGAACCAAAAACTTGAAAGAACTAAGCTTGAGCAAATGATAAGCTATGAGAGAGACTTTAAAACTTGAACTCAATGGTTTTGAGCAAATGAGAGAATGTGAGAGGTATAATTTCGTGCAAGGTCTATATAAAGAAGCTAAGGGGACAAAGAGACAAGGGTGGAGCGTCCATACCATTCAAATTTGAAATGGGAATCTTTGACCTGCTTTTTGCTGCCACTCGACCCCACACTCGACTGTACACGGTCGAGCACCTTGACCAAACTTTGAAATTTCAAAATTTTTCTTCTTGTTCTTCCCTCCACT
>NC_025694.1:21436936-21439993 GCF_000633955.1 Camelina sativa | reverse complement strand
ATGATGTATGGAATGAATAGAAGTCAGGGTGTTTCAATTCCCCTTATGCAGTTGCAGTATAAGAGGTGTCAATCCTATCTGAGTGATTGTGAACAATTAAGATGTGCATATGAGTCTAAGTCAAGCCAATTGTAAAGATTGTTTGTCACTAACGATCCTAAAATGAGATATGAAATGCAGAAAGTAAAAACAACTAGAACAAGATTCTAAATGCAAACAGAACAGACAAATTAAAGTTATAATGAAACTAGAACATAGATAGACACTATGCTAATGAACTAAAGCAAGACAAGTAATGAACAGGAAACTTGGAAATGAAACAGGAATGAAACAAGACAATCACAAATTAAAAACACAAGTTCTGGGGATGCACTCGAGCAGCACTCGACCGAGTGTAGGTCGAGTACGTGGTCGAGCTAGACTTAAACGTGAAAACAGAGCAATGCTAAAACTAATCAAACAACAAGCAAGCAATGATATTTAGACTAAGATTTCAATAAACAAAGAAGGCCTTGAGGAGGGATTCATGGGCTGAGCTAATCATTGTGGTTATCTAACTTGGTCAACAAATCTCAAGCAAACTTTGAGCTGATCTCTAGACATACTATTCTAAGACATGTTTAATCCACTCTCATGGCAAGAAACAATCAAACCTATGCATTTCTAGACTTGTTCTCACAAAGAAAAGAATCTACACAAGCAGGCATTAAGCAATACATCTCAAACCAAACAAGACTTCTAATCTCTTAGCAAGCCTAATGGTAAGCTCTAGATCTAGCCTTATCTATGCTCCTTAGACATTGGTGTGATGCTAAGATGCTTGAAATCAAACCCTACCTTCTCAGATATAGGATCAGCATTAAGATCATCTAGCCTAGAAGAGATCTACAACAATCAAGCTTGACCAAATCAAACAAACCACAAGATCAACCCAGCCTAACCCATCCTCAAGGTCCTAAGCAAACTACTCACAAGAACACATGGTGAAATATGTCAAAAACCCAGAAAATATTGAAACTTGCATCATTAGAAAGATGAAACAGAGATCTACAATATTGATGAAGGAATAAAACTCGAAATCTTAATACTTTGAAAGTTATGAAACAAACAAAATATAAGAATCTAGTCTTTCTCTCTCAAACAAGTACAAAATCTTAAAATAAAAGAAAGTGCAAAAGGAATAAAATCTAAAAAAGGTAAAAACTAGGTTTTAGACTCTCTAAAAAGCTGGACTCTTTGGTGGCTGCAGGTACAAGGGCCTTATATAGGAGGTGAGGTGGAAGCCCTAAAAATACAAAAAGTCAAAGTAGTCAACGGCTCGGTCAACTCGACCAGTGCTCGGTCGAGTGGCTGGTCGAGCTGGCTTCTCTCGTGCGTTCTCCACTCGGTCGAGTCCTCCTCAGCACACGGTCGAGTGGTGGTCGAGTGGTGCGGTCGAGTTGGACTCCGGACCTTGATTCTACAGCCTTAACTCTCTTGTTTTCTCCTCAGGATTGCTTCACTTCTCCTCAGCATTGCTTCCATGCTCCTTAAGCTCCAAAATCACCTGTTTATGCATGAAAAGATGCAAATGCAATGCAACTATACTCTAATGCATGATTAGTCCTAAAGCTACACAATAATGGCCTAAATGGATAGCAAAAGATGCAAAAGTTGTGAATAAACTAAGGGAAAACAAGGTAAAATATATGAACATCAATGGCACTGTAAATTTTTGGGCTTCAGCTTTTATCCTTCCTAAGGGTTGTATAAAAAGCATTGAGAGTATGTGTTCAAGATTCTTATGGTGTGGTGACATCTCCAAAAAACCAAACAGAAAAGTTGCGTGGTAAGCGCTCTGTTTACCAAAAGAGGAAAGCGGACTAGGTTTCAGATGCTTCGCTCAATGGAACCGTACTCTGTGTATAAAGCTCCTCTGGAGGCTTCTAACTGATAGAGATTCTCTCTAGGCTGATTGGATCCGAAATAATAAAATCAAGGATAGGATATTTTGGCATATTGATGAGAAGAGACAAACCTCCTGGACGTGGAGATCCCTTCTCCACCTTCGTCCTCTTTGCGGCTCAATTTATCAAATGTGTCGTAGGCAATGGCGCTAATGCAAGTTTTTGGTTTGACTGGTGGACTCCTTTTGGCCCTCTTATACATTTCCTGGGACAATTGGGACCAAACCAATTAGGTATACCTATAGCAGCAACAGTCTCTCAAGCTTGCTCAACCTCGGGATGGATCCTCATACATGCACGCTCCCCTCAAGCTGAATCACTGCAAATCCATCTCACAACACTGCCGATGCCTTCTCTTTGCTCAAGTCCTGATAACTATCGGTGGAAGATAGACAATGATGGACTTGATCAGTTCAACGATAAGAAGACATGGGAGATCATAAGGCATCGACAAGCACCACTTCAATGGACAAAACAGGTTTGGTTCAAAGGTGCAATACCGAGGCACGCTTTTATGATGTGGATCACACACCTCAATAGGCTTCCCACGAGATCTAGACTGGCTAACTAGGGAATGCAGATTGAGACCGCCTGTTGTATTTGTGGAACTCACCCTGAAACTCGTGAACATCTTCTTCTTCAGTGTGAGTTTAGTGAAGTCTTGTGGTTGGATATAACTAGAAGACTAGGCTACACACCGTTTGTGTTTCACACATGGAATGCTTTCTCAAGTTGGCTAGACATGTCTGATACCACCTCTACCCAGACGCTCCGACAACTAGTGGCACAAGCTACCGTTTATGTAATCTGGATCAAGAGGAACGCACGACTATATAACAACCTGCCAACACCACCGCATATACTAATCAAGCAGTTAGATCGGCAGGTGCGTGATGCCATCCTAGCAAAATCTCACCTCAACAATTTCAAAAGGTTGCTGCAAGAGTGGTTGAGACTTGGATAACTCTTCTTGGCTAAATGTATAAATGTATGTCTTTTAATTTTTTTTGTGGCATCGACTATCTCCTATCTTAAAAGCTATTGTAATCAGTACAATTCAGTTTCTTAACTGAAAATTCACAAATTTACAAAAAAAAAAAAAAAAAAAAAA
>NC_025694.1:21386075-21436928 GCF_000633955.1 Camelina sativa | reverse complement strand
GACGTAAAACATTACTTCCTCTCTCAGAACCAGCCTTAAACTCAGCAAGATACCTGTTTGTGGCTGTGATAATCATCCTTCATTTTTAGGTTTATATACCTCAAGTTCTTTTTTTGGGTTTTCATCAGCTATTTTCTTGCAATTTTATATGTTCAAATCTCAAGTTTTTATGTAGACATTGTCTCACTTGTAAAGTTGTGACAATACGGTTTGGTTTTAGATTGTATGAAGTCGAACGTAAATCCCAAAAGACGATAAAAAAATTAAATACACAACAACAGCAACAACAACAACAACAACAACAAATGAAACAAAAACGAAGCTGCAGAGAAACTTCCAAAATTTTTATCACTACACTTCTCTTCTCATTCTCTGGAAAAAGAAAATACCAATTAGGGGCTAAATCGTAATTATAGCATTACCCTAATTATCCATGTTAACTTGACAACAACGCATTAATTAGTTACTAATCACAATAATTAGCTACTAATCACGATCATTAGTTACTAATCACAATAGTTAAACCACTAAACTCAAACGAAGGATGGAAAAACAAAAAACCCTAGCCCTAATGTAAGTATATAAGGCAAGAGAAAGGCACTTCTTCAATTCTCTTCAGTTTCGCTTGTTTCTCCCTCTGAATAACAATTTCCTGATCACGTCCGTCTTTCACTCTCACAACTTTTTGAGTTTCTTTCAATTCGATCACCATGAGTATGAATCATCTCACGGATTCAGGTAAGGATATGTGGTCGAATTTGTTTTTACTTGTGGATACTGCGGTTATGGTTCAGGAAGAAGAACAACGTCGTCGTCGTGGGGAAGAAGAAGATAGCGAGAAGAGTTTCTTCTATCTTTTCCCGAGGAAGAAAAGGTCGTCTTTGGTGAGGAGAAGATACACACAACAAAACCCTAGTGGGGTTTCTATGATGTCATCTTCTTCATCGCTCGATGATCACGAGACGAAAAGCACACAAAACCCTAGTTTTTTAGATGAGCCTTTGGTGTCTGATGCGGAGCTACTACGTGCAAAGAAGGGGAAATCTAAGATTGTCTGTGAAGATTACGACTACCGTGATGAGTCGAAGAGACTGGTAAGTAACCTAGGACGAAACTTGGATGATCTTGATGGGGCGTCGTCTTCTATGTCTTCATCGTTCCTGAACCATCGTTGTTATAACACGGCTAAGTCTGAGAAGACAGAGACGAACGACCCTAGTTACGAACCATGCCTAAAGGAGAAGACGACAAGCGGCAAGAGGCGTGCCGTGGAGCAGAGGAAGAGTGGTAATGTCAAGAAAGAAAAGGTTGCTTCTTTCCAAAGGAGGACGGATACAGATGCACCGGAGTGGATTTTTCAGGTGATGAGTAGAATGAGAGCTGATGCCGCAAACCCGTTGCTGATCTTTGAGAGGGGTCTAACACCGACTGATGTGAGTTCAACTCAGTGCCGTCTCTTAATCCCATGCCAGCAGCTAATCAGAAACGATTTCTTGACGCCGAGGGAGTCTCGAGCCATGAATAAAGAGGAATACATCGAAAACGAGGATGATACTATCGGTGTGGGAACAATTCTTGTGAACCAAAGATGTGAAAAGTGGGGATTGCGTTTCAAGCTATGGCCGATGGAAAAGGAAACTGGACATGGAACCTTGAATTACGCTTTGAACTGGGCGTGGAACGATGTCGTCAAGGGTAACAACTTAAAAGCCGGGGACAAGATCAGTCTTTGGACTTTCAGGTGCCGTGGAGTAGTCTGCTTTGCTCTTGAGACATACTAAGCTTCTTCATTAATTTGGTGTCTGATAATGTTTGATTTCTCTCTTGACTCGATTTAACTTGATTGATCTAGTTTATTTCTTCTGCACAGCCATTGAACTTGGGGTTTTGGTCTAGTAATAACTTCTAGGAAGTGTTAATTAGCTAGCTACATATTAAGGGGTTTTATTATGGTTTTGTTCATCTCTTCTAATATTAGTAGTAACTTGTCTATCCCTGGTGTTGTTTCAGATATTTTTTTTTTGGTTTGAATTCAACATTTTCTCATAAATATGGTTTCTTGTTTTATCTACTACCGCACTGTTCTGTTCAATACCTTTGTGATGGAAATAATCAACACAATACACTAAGCGAAACAATAAGATCATGACAATTTGTCATTGACAAACAAGTTTAGGTTTCAGGTGATTCAACAATTATTAGTGTTGTTCTTTTAAACTGTAATTAGAACCAAAAAAATCGACTGATAAGAAAACTGCAGTGTCAGAAGAAGAAAAACAAGTTTTGATTTCATTAGGAGAATAGGAAATTTTGAGGAACCTAAAGGAAGAATCAATTGCAAGTAGTTTTCAAATTGTTTACCAAACAAACAAACAACAATAAAACTGTGTCCTTATAAGAATCCTGAGCTATCCCTCACTCAGATTATCACATGAAAGTTTCTACTTTTTATAAAATAAAGTGACTTCCTCTTCTTCGGGTTTACTCTGCGCCATCAGGCTTCGATGCTGCCTCTTTGATCTCCTCTCCTGCTTCGTCCTAATGACCAGAAAGAAACAATAATGTCAAATTACAGAACTAAGAATCTCTTGATAACTATATCGCCATCTAAAGATCCTATGTTGAAGTTTTTGTAAGGTAAACAATGGTCAAATGTATATTGTGTTGATGCTTACTGTCATATCTGAAGTCCAGAGAGTGAGATTGTCTCTAAGAAGCTGCATGATCAGTGTACTGTCCTTGTATGATTCCTCACCCAATGTATCCAACTCAGCAATAGCATCATCAAATGCCTGAACGGATCCAGAAGGACTCATTCATTGAGACTACAGTTAACAATTTCACACGAAGTAAGAAATGAATGGTGTACACAAACCTGCTTTGCGAGGCTGCAAGCACGATCAGGCGAGTTCAGGATTTCATAGTAAAACACTGAGAAGTTGAGGGCAAGACCAAGCCTTATTGGGTGAGTGGGAGCTAACTCAGCAGTGGCAATGTCCTGGATTATCACAGAGAATATAACAACAAGAACAAAATCAATTATAGCCACACAAGACATAACAGTCAAATATGTTGTAATGATGAAGTAAAGAAACACTTACGGAAGCAGACTTGTAAGCAACCAAAGTGCTTTCAGCAGCCTCTTTCCTCTCAGAACCAGCCTTAAACTCAGCAAGATACCTGTGATAATCTCCCTTCATTTTAAGGTAAAACACTTTGGATTCAGCTGGTGAAGCAGATGGGATAAGATGAGCTTCAAGAACATTCAAAATCCCATCACAGATTTTGCTAAGCTCAGTTTCAATCTTTCCCCTGTAATCCTTGATAATAGCAACATGGTCTTCGTTCCCTTTGCTCTCTTCTTTCTGCTCAATCGAAGAAATGATTCTCCACGAAGCTCTTCTTGCTCCAATCACGTTCTTGTAAGCAACAGAGAGAAGGTTCCTCTCTTCAACAGAGAGTTCCTCAACATCAACAGTTTTCGCAACTTTCTCCATGAATTCAACCATTTCTTCATAACGTTCAGCTTGTTCAGCTAGTTTCGCCATGTAAACATTCTCTTCCCTTGATGATTCAGTCGACATCTTCGATTTAACAATCAAGAACAAAATCCTACAAAATCAGAAACAACTGAATCAAAACCAGAACTCAAATTAACATCTCAACACTCATTTACTTAACCAAGTTCATCACGGATTAAAAATCAAGAAGTAAATCCAACAAAGCAGAAACAACTAATATCACATCTACACCACTAAATCAACCTCTTCACAGATTAAGACTACAGAGAAAATTTCACATATACACATTCATCCAGTTAATCAAGTTCTCCACGGATTTAACAACATAAAGCAAATTCTAAAGGCATAACAAATTGAATCAAACCAGAACCCTAAATTAACATCTACACACTCATCTACTTAACCACGTTCTTCACAGATTCAAGAACACACTCAAACTCAACACTAAATCTTCATAGATAACGAATCTAGATCAAATCCTTCAACGCAAAAACAATTGAATAAAAAAAAACGAGAACCATAATTAAGATCTACAGATTACGAATCTAAAGCAGAAACTACTGAATCAAAACCAAATCCCCAAATTAACATCAAACACACCAATCGGAATGAGAAGACACTCGTACTCACACTGAATCAGTGATAAGAAACAGCGAAAACTTAAACGAATCGGATCAGATCGATCTATAGAATCATCCGATCTACACAAACAAAAAGCAAGAACGAACGAAGATTAGGGAGAAAGAAGAGAGAGATCTAACCTTTTCTTTTTGGTTGGATTGAAGATCTGATTCGAATTGCTACAAGTGGTTTGAAAAAAATGGGAATAAGAAGAGACTGAATCGAAAATGGAATAAATAAATAAAACTGTTTTCGAGGCGTAGAGTTAAGAGCTTCCACTGAAAGGCTGACAAGTGTCGGATGCTGAAGATGACTGATTCATTGAATCTGACACGTGTTTAGCCACGCTAGTGGGGTTAAGATCTGTGTTTTATTGAACTCTGAGATCTATATAAATGGGCTAACGGTCCAATAGTCCAATGGGCTTAACGGATTACTATTTTGAAACACTTACGACGATTCTTTTTTTTCTCGTTTTTTAGTTACAAATTTGGATACCGTTATCGTTTTTTTTAACGGCAAATCAATTTTATTATATTATAAAAATGTTACATGATACATTATACATCTATTCAAATACAACCATCGAATCAAATAAAGAAAATTAAACACAATTTCGATGTGAAGTAATCCTATTTTCCAAACGAAAGTCTTACAGGTAACAGATGAAATCTGTAAAATCCCTCTTCATATACTTGTTAAGGGCTAACACCTTATAGATGAAACTCCCAGATGCTTCTTGCATCAATTTGATTCAACATAAACACTGATATGTTACTTAAAGTGGATATTGATCATGTTTTCTGGGATGCCATACCCTTCTCTGCCGGTTAGTTTCACACATCACCTTACCTTTCATCGATGTGTTGTTCCTATATAGACTTGACTTTTCAGGATCCAATATTCGCCGACCAAAACACCAATATATTCCTTGAATTTTATGCTTTATATCTTCTTCACAAGAATATTGAAAATATTGGTCATCATGGAGAGTTGATAAACTCTTCACGGAGATCACGAGCTTGACTTGAATAAATCCAGAAGAAGAAATCACATTTACTCGCCAAGCAATAATAGGCTCCACTATTGTTGGAGTAAGCTTGAAGTAAGCTTGGAGATCAAGCTAACCAAAGAGAAATGGAAATTGGAGATTATATTTAGGAGATATCTAAATGTAATAGAATAAGAAGTTTTCCATTTAAGATTAGGAAAATATACTTAGGAGTTTTATATATAATGAGATGCTAAGATGTAGCATAACCTAAGAGAGTTTTTGAATTTTAGAGAAGAGAGAGCTTAAGTTTTGAGTTATTTTCTTAAGCAATAAGAGAGTTATTCTTATAATTTGTCTTTCAATTCTTCTTTAAATTCTATAATTGGTATCTGAACCTTACAAAGCTTATCAAGAGGATTTGTAAGACGCCATGGGTGAAATAACGGAATCAACAAACACGTCGCTGGCCAAGCTACAAGAGGGAGGCAGTGGCTCTTCCTCATCAATCAAGTGTCCTACCCTAACTGCAACCAACTACACAATATGGGCTATGAAGATGAAAATTCTTCTTAAGGTACACAAAGTCTAGGAAATCATTGATGAAACATCAACCGATGCCGAGAAGAATGATATGGCCACAACTCTGATTTTCCAATCTATTCTGGAGGCGCTTGTGCTACAAGTAGGAGAACTGGATAATGCAAAGCAAGTTTGGGATGCCATAAAAACCAAACACGTAGGTGTGGACAGGGTCAAGGAAGCAAGACTGCAAACATTGATGGCTGAGTTCGATCGCTTGAAGATGAAGGATACAGAGACAATCGATGACTTTGTCGGCAAGCTATCAGAAATCTCCTCTAAATCAGCTGCTCTTGGGGTAGAAATTGAAGAACCCAGAATCGTGAACAAGTTCCTAAAGAGTCTTCCAAGAAGAAAATTCATACATATCGTGGCTTCACTTGAAAAAGTCTTAGATCTCAAGAAAACAAGCTTTGAAGATATCATCGGACGTTTAAAGGTTTATGAAGAACGTATTTTTGAGGAAGAAGAGGCTCAGGAAGATCAAAGCAAACTTATGTATGCAAACTTGGACTCAACAGCGAACCGTGAGTTCACCGGAGGATACAGAGGACGTGGTGGACGTTTCTATGGCAGAGGAAGAGGACGCGGAAGATTTAATGGCAGAAGAGACAATTCAAAGGTGACCTGCTATCGATGTGATAAAGTGGGTCACTTCGCCTCCAATTGCCCGGATCGGCTCTTGAAATTACAAGAAGTGCAAGAGAGTGACAACAAGAGTACAGCAGAGGCGGATGAGCTCATGATACACAAGGTAGTGTATCTAAATGAAGAGAAAGTTGTTCCTAGCATGTATGAGACTAATGTCGGAAGAGATGATGACTGGTACCTCGACAATGGAGCCAACAACCACATGACTGGAGATCGACGATACTTCTCCAAACTCTACCGGGAAAGTGCGTTTTGGAGACGATTCCCGCATAGACATCAAAGGAAAGGGATCGATTGAACTCATTGATCAAAACGGAGAGCTGAGGATAATAACTGATGTTTATTTCATTCCTGGATTGAAGAGCAACATCATTAGTCTTGGACAAGCTACAAAATCAGGGTGTGATGTTAGAATGAGAGGAGACAACTTAACAATGCACGATCAAGATGGAAGGCTGCTTGTCAAAGCTATTAGATCAAAGAATCGACTCTAGAAGGTGAATATGCGGATCAAAGACACAACATGTTTGTACTCAGAAACAACAAGTGACTTGAGCAGATGGCACGCACGGTTAGGTCACATTAATCATGAGAACATGAGATCCATGGTGCAGTGAGAACTGGTCATGGGAATTCCGCTTACTAACTTTGAAAAGAAATTTTGTGGATCATGTTTACTTGGAAAGCAAGCAAGGCAAGCCTTCCCACACTGTACTATGTTTCGAGCAACCAAAGTACTTGAATTGGTGCATGGTGATCTTTGTGGTCCCATAACACCAAGCACAATGGCTGGAAACAAATATGTTTTTGTACTCATTGACGACTATTCGAGATATATGTGGATAACTTTGATGAAGGAAAAGAGTGAAGCTCTTAACAAGTTCATGAGATTCAAGAGTTTGGTGGAGCATGAAACCGGTGAAAGAATTCAAACGTTTCAGACAGATATAGGAGGTGAATTTGTTTCAAAGGAGTTCAAGGATTTTTGTAATTAGTCAGGCATAAAACGACATCTTACGGCTCCAAACACTCCGCAACATAATGGAGTTGTTGAAAGGCGTAATAGGAGTTTGATGGAGATGGCCCGGAGCATTCTCAAACATATGCGTGTCCCGAACTCTCTGTGGGGTGAAGCAGTGAGACGCTCTATGTATCTCATAAACAGAGTCGCTACAAGATCCATCTAAGAAACCAAATGTTCATCATCTAAGGGTGTTTGGCTGCATCGGATATGCGAAAACTGAAGCTCCACACTTGAAAAAACTGGATGATAGATCACGAGTGTTAGTCCATCATGGGACGGAGCCAGGATCCAAAGATTACCGTTTATATGATCCACACACTAAGAAAATAGTGGTAAGTCGGGATGTCGTTTTTGATGAAGCAGCAGGCTGGAATTGGAGTCAAAGTAGTATGGAGCAAGGAGAAGCTGGAGAATTTCGAATAAGCTTTGAAGTTTTTGGAAATCATGGTATCGATGATTCTGAGCCGCTCAATGCAGAAGCGAGAACAGAGGAAGTGCGAACAGAGGAGGTAGTTCCAACTACCTTAAATCATGATCCCGATAGTAATACTGAAGACAATGATGAGAGTGAAGAAGACAACTCTGATGATGTCAATCAAAGTCCACAACCGATGCTTAGAAGGTCAACAAGAGCAATTACAAGACCCAAGTACCTCAATGATTACATTTTATTAGCTGAAGCAGAAGGAGAAATGTTGATAAACGAAGAGCCAAAAGGGTTTTACGAAGCAACAGAATCGGAAGAGTGGATGCAAGCTTGTGAGGATGAGATTCATTCTATTACAAAGAACACGACTTGGGATCTTTTTGAACTTCCACCCAGAGCAAAGCCAATAGGACTAAAATGGGTCTTTAAGCTTAAAAAAAATTCTGACGGTAGCAAAAACAAATACAAGGCTAGGCTTGTTGCAAAGGGATAGGTCCAGAGACATGGGATTGATTTCGAGGATGTGTTTGAGGTACTTGCGAGGAATAACCACACTAGGTTTAACGTTTACAAGGTCAACTACATAGGTGACAAGTCTGATTGGTTACAGTGACAGCATCCATAACGTAGACCCGGACAATGATAAGAACACAACAGGTCACGTGTTTTATCTTGGAAACAGTCTGATTTCTTGGTGCTCACAGAAGCAAGGGATGGTGGCCTTATCGTCGTGTGAGGCGGAATTCATGGCGGCTACTGAGGCTGCTAGATAAGCGATATGGCTCCAGGAGTTACTTAGTGAAATCACCGAGATACCAAGTGGAAAGGTAATGATTCGAATAGATAATCAATCTGCAATTGCTCTCACTAAAAATCCAGTGTTCCATGGTCGGAGTAAGCTCATACACACGAGATATCACTTCATACGTGAGTGTGTAGAGAACAGACAAGTTGAGGTTGAGCATGTTCCCGGAGATGAACAAAAGGCAGACATTTTGACAAAAGCTTTCGGAAGAATCAAGTACAAGGAAATGAGAGAACTCATTGGTGTTAAGGACTTTGGAGGAGAAGACTTCAAGCTTAGGAGGGAGAATGTTGGAGTAAGCGTGAAGTAAGCTTGGAGATCAAGCTAACCAAAGAGAAATGGAAATTGGAGATTATATTTAGGAGATATCTAAATGTAATAGAATAAGAAGTTTTCCATTTAAGATTAGGAAAATATACTTAGGAGTTTTATATATAATAGAATAAGAAGTTTAATAGAATAAGAAGTTTTTCATTTAAGATTAGGAAAATATACTTAGGAGTTTTATATATAAGGAGATGCTAAGATGTAGCATAACCTAAGAGAGTTTGTGAGTTTAAGATAAGAGAGATTTGAGAGAAGAGAGAGCTTAAGTTTTGAGTTATTTTCTTAAGCAATAAGACAAATATTCTTATAATTTGTCTTTCAATTCTTCTTTAAATTCTATAACTATCAGAGAAAAACGCCAGAAAGGATTTCGTTTCAGATCACCATAAGAAAAGACTCTAATCGAAGTTGGTTGCGTTTGACTAATTGTTGACGCCGTTGGAAACAAATTCAGTCTTGATTGACTCTGAATCTGATCAACCCAATTCATTGGTACAGTCACCAACACAACCATCACCACGAGAAAGGGAAAACAAACTGCAATTAGCCATCGTAGAACACATAAACCTATAATCAAATCAATCGATGTAATCATCTCTGGGAAAGGTGTTTCTGATTTCGGATCTGGCAAAGGTTTTGAAAAAAATGGTAACCGTTTGTCTCAATTGGGAAAACGATCACAAACGTTGCTGCCATCCTGAAGAAGAAATTTAATCGGCAAATCCGATGTAATCCCATACTAGTTATTAGTAAATAAGGAAAAATAATTAAAAAACTGGACAGGAACCACCGGCAAACACCGGCGGCCCGGAAAAACAAGAAGAAAAAGTGGTTTTGTTTGTTCGCTGGGATATCGCCTCGGGAGAGAAGGAAGAATGATACCGTCATCGTTATTGACGTTATTCCCACTTGAAGTCTTGAACCATTATGTTAACTCTAGTAACAGTAAACATTGAACTCTAGATAGAATCCCATGAAAATATTTTTTAAAAATATCTAATATATACTTATCGAATACAAAAAAATTGTCCTAGCACAATGGCTAAATTTCTATTTAAAAACTTTTGCCTATTTTTTTGTTATCTTGTTTTATAAATAAAATCAAAATTGATGTATATATCTAATATATATTCATTTTTAACAAACACAATTCGTTTGTAGCACATTGACTAAATTTCTTTTGGAAAATATGAAAATCCGGATTCAAATCTCGACAAAACAAAACTTTTGCTTCTTTTTTGTTATTTTGTTTTATAAAGGAAATAATAGTTTATGTATATATCTAATATGTATTCATTGTTAAAGAAACAATCCTCTGTAGCACATTGACTAAATTCTCTTAAAAGACTGAGAGGGGGTTATTGGTTCTATGATTTTAATGGATTTGGAAAGGAAACTTATATATGTAGTATATATATTTATTGTTTATAAAGGAAATTAAACTGATGTATATGTGTAATATATATTCTTTGTTTAACAAACAATCCGTTCTAGCACATTGACTAAAATTCTCTTTGTAAACTATGAAATTACGGGGAACAATACTTGGTTTCACCCCTAGGGGCGAACCTCTTCATTCACCCACCCTTTTCTAAAATAAGGAAATAAAATATGTATACATTATTATAAAATTAAAAAACTTAAACCGTTCTTTATAAACCCAAACCGATATATAATTTCATTCTAATTATAAAATTTAAACCCTAACCATCTTATTTATAAATCCAAACCGGCATATACTGTAATTTCATTCTAATTGTAAAATCTAAACCCTAAATATCTCATTTGTAAACCCAAACCGACATATAATTTTGTTCAAATTGTAAAATCTAAACCCTAACCATCTCATTTGTAAACCCAAACTGACATATAATTTTGTTCTAATTGTTAAATCTAAACCCTAACTATCTCATTAGTAAACCCAAACCGACATATAATTTCGTTTGAATTGTAAAATTTAAACCCTAACCACCTCATTTGTAAACCCAAACCGACATATAAGTTTGTTCTAATTGTAAAATCTAAACACTAACCACCTCATTTGTAAGCCCAAACCGACATATATTTTTTTTTAATTGTAAAATCGAAACCAAACCAGTATTTAATTTCTCTTAAATAAAAGTATACATAATTTGTTTCCTTAATTTGTTTTATTTTTTAATTTAATTTTGATTTATTTTTTAAATGAAATATTACATAGAACATTCTGATTGGTTGAGAGGGGAAGATGTGAAAACAAAGGTTCACCCTTCCGGGTTAAAATCCCCGCAGCGGAAATCTTTTGTAGTGCATTGGCCAAATTTCTCTTTAAATACTAAAATTCTAGGTTCTATTTCCGTCTGCGAAAATCTTTCGCTTAATTTTTGTTTTTTTTTGTTTCGTAAAGGAAACCTATATATGTAGTATATATATTTATTGTTTATAAATAATCCACTGTAGCACATTTACTAAATTCCCTTTGAAAAACAAAAGTTTGGGTTCAAATCCTCGAAGTTGTTTTTTAGTTTCATAAAGGAAATTAAACTGATGTATATGTGTAATATATATTCTATGTTCAACAAAAAAATTCGTTGTAGCACATTGGCTAAATTCTTCTTTGGAAACTATGAAATTCTAGGTTCACATCCTGGCAGCGGAAATTTTTGTAGTGCATTGGCCAAATTTCTCTGTGAAGACTAAAATTCTAGTTTCAATTCCCGGCAACGAAACTCTTTTGCTTAATTTTTTTTTTGTTTCATAAACGAAACTAATATTTGTAGAATGAGGTTGTTCTTTAGTTTCATAAAGGAAATTAAACTGATGTATATGTGTAATATATATTCTTTGTTTAACAAACAATCTGTTTTAGCACATTGGCTAAATTCCTCTTTTGAAACTATGAAATTTCGGGTTCAAGTCCCGACAGCGGATATATTTTGTAGTGCATTGGCCAAATTTCTCTTTGAAGACTAAAATTCTAGGTTCTATTTTCGCTGCGAAAATCTGTCGCTTAATTTTTGTTTTTTTTTTGTTTCGTAAAGAAAAGTTATATATGTTATATATATATATATATATTTATTGTTTAAAAACAATCCACTGTAGCACATTGACTAAATTCTCTTTGAAGACTAAATTTTTGAGTTCAAATCCTCGAAATTGTTCTTTACTTTCATAAAGGAAATTAAACTGATGTATATGTGTAATATATATTCTTTTTTGAATAAACAATCCGTTGTAGCACATTGGATAAATTTCTCTTTGCAAACTATGAAATTCCGGGTTCAAATCCTGTTAGTGGAAATTTTTTGTAGTGCACTAGCCAAAAATCTCTTTGAAGACTAAAACTCTAGGTTCTATTTCCAACTGCGAAAATCTTTCGTTTAATTTTTTGTTTTGTTGTTTGATAAAGGAAACTTATATATGTAGTATATATATTTATTGTTTATAAACAATCCACTATAGCACATTGACTAAATTCTCTTTGAAGACTAAAATTTTGGGTTCAAATCCTCGAAGTTGTTCTTTAGTTTCATAAAGGAAATTAAAATGATGTATATGTGTAATATATATTCTTTGTTTAACAAACAATCCGTTGTAGCACATTGGCTAAATTCCTCTTTGAAAACTATGAAATTCTGGGTGCAAATCCCGTTTTCAAATCTTGGCAGCGGAAATCTTTTGTAGTGAAGACTAAAATTCTAGGTGCTTAATTTCTATTTTTTTTGTTTCGTAAAGGAAACTTCCTCCGGTTATGCCGTCTTTCTTGGTGATAGTCTGATCTCTTGGTCCTCCAAACGCCAACATACGGTCTCTCGCTCTAGTGCTGAAGAAGAGCACACCAAACAATTGTTTACCGAGTTCACTTCCATTAACGAGGAAGCTACGTCTGGGCCAGGATCTGTCTCCCGGAATCCACTGATCACAGAGTTTAACACAAGGAAATCTCTCACCCACTGAACCCCTTACAAGCTCACTCGATTCAATCTCTCTTGTCAATCTCTGTTTCCCCAAGAACACAAAACACAAGCTTACTCTTTGTTTTTTTTTCTCTCTACTTTTGCTTTCACAGGCTCAGCGGCAAAAACGGTTAGCTGCTGCTTGTGGTTCTGAACGTGCTGGCACTACTTGTCCATCACGCTTCTTTTGAATTTTTGTCTCGTTCTTTGTTCACTAATTCCTAACAAAACTCCACCTAGTGAATCAAGAACAAAAATAAGAAAACATGTCAAGTGTACTTACTTTTAATGAGAGAGAGAGAGAATCTGGTTTGAATAGTCTTTGGATTCCATCCCGGTTCCTGAGTCTGATTACTCAGTCTTCACACGTAGCAAGTTCAATGCTGCTTCAAACTTGCTAACGGGCGAAACCTTGGTGAAGATATCTACTTGATTTACATCCGTGGATATCTTTGTCACCTCCACAACTCCATTTGCTACACAATCTCGGATCTTGTGGAACTTGATGTCAATATGCTTCCTTTCATCATGCACATTGTTCTTTGAAAGAGCTATGGCACCTTGAGAGTCAAAGAAAATCTCAACTGCCTTCTGATCATAACCAAAGTCTTTTAGTAAACCTTTAAGCCATAATGTATCTCCTACTGCTTCACATAGAGACATGTACTCGGCTTCAGTGGAGGATAAAGCCACTACTTTTTGTAAACTTGATCTCTAACTGATAGTATTTCCACCAAGGGTGAAAACGATGCCACCTATAGACCTTCTCCTATCAACATCTCATGCATAGTCATTGTCAAAATAACCTATGATGAGGAAATCAGACCCTTTTCTATAGCATATCTTCATCTTCTGTGTTCCCTTGATATATTTTAACACCCAATTGACTCCTAACCAGTGTTCTTTGATCGGTTTACTCATAAACCTGATAATTACTCCAACGGGATAGGCCAAGTCAGGCCTTGTCCCGATCATAGCATACATAATGCTCCCAACGACATTAGAGTATGGAACTGTCTTCATGTGCTTCTTGTCTATGAGCAGTTGCTCTTCAGATGCAGCCTGCATCTTCAGATGACCTCCTAGTGGAGTATCTTGCTGTTTAGCTTGTTCCATCTTGTACAGTTCCAAAACCTTTTTCTTGGGAGAGCTTCAGTGTTCCTCTTTCTCGGTCTCTTATGATCTCCATGCCGAGTATCTTTTTTGCTGCTCCCAAGTTCTTCACCTCAAATCTTTCATTGAGTTTCTATTTCAAACTTGAAATCACACTCATGTCTTTTGCTGCCACCAACCTGTCATCAACGTAGATGAGCAAGTAAACTTTAGAACCATCCTCAAGGGTCTTGATACACTTGTCACACTTCTCAAAACCAATCTCAGTCATAAAACTGTCAAATTTCTGATTTCACTTTTTTGGTGACTGTTTCAGGCCGTATAGTGACTTGTTGAGTAGACACACTTGTCATGGCTGGAACTGACTCTCAAAACCTTCAGGGATCTCCATATAGATATTTTCTTCTAACTCACCATGGAGAAATGTAGTCTTGACGTCTAACTGCTCCAACTCATAATTCTCTTCTACGACAATGGCTAACAAGATCCTTATGGACATATGTTTCACCACTTGTGCGAGAAAATCATTGTAATCTACACCTTCTCTTTGTGCATACCCTTTAGCAACAAGCCTGGCCTTGAATCTCGGCTTCTCAACTTCAGGAATCCCAGGCTTATGCGTGAAAATCCACTTGCATCTGATGATTCTTTGTCCTTTAGGTGGTATGACTTCAGTCCATGTGTGATTCTTTAATAAAGAATTCATTTCTTCGAGCATTCCTCCTCTCCATAATTCCCAATCAGCATCTTTTAGTGCTGCTTGATAGGTTGCCGGTTCTGCAATGTCTCCATCGATTGTGGTGACCAGAGCCTCTCCATCAAATTCGTCTTCATCATTGGTTTCTTGGTTTCTTCACAAAAATAGCCTTCCACATCAAACCTCCTATGAGCAGTGATATGTTTTTTAGCTCTATTTCGAACCAGATGATAACTCTCAGGTGAATCATGTTCGGAATCTTGAGGAACTGCGTTCTCCTCTGTAAGGTTACCATCTTGGAAAGGTGAATGATCTCCTAGGGATCCTCTTTCTTCTGAGAGATGTCCACCCAAGCTTGTGTCACCAGTATCTTCAAGATCAATGTCCAGAGAACCGCTTGAGGTTTCTTCTTCAGAGTTTTGATTTCCTTGCATCCGATCCTTGTAGAATGCATTCTCTTGAAATAACACATTTCTACTTACTGCAACTTTCTTTTATTCTAGTAGCCATACCTTATAATCTTTCACTCCTTATGGATAGCCTAGAAACACTCCTTTCTTGGCTCTAGACACTAGTTAGCCTTCATCTGCATGAACAAAAGCAACACATCCAAACCTTTTCATATAATTGTAAACTGGAGACTTACTTGTCCATCTCTTGTCATGAATCTCAAATTTTACTACAGACGAGGGTGTTTTGTTGATCAATATAACTGCCGTGTTTGTAGCTTCAGCCCAAAATTTCTTAGGCATTCCAGAATCACTTAACATGCTTCTTACTTTCTCCATGATCGTCCGGTTCATTCTCTCTACATCGCCGTTCTGTTGGGGCGTGAATGCGTAGGTTCTGTGTCTCGCTATGCCTTTCTCCTTGCTAAACTCATTGAACAAGTGATTGCAGAATTCTATAACGTTGTCGGTCTTTAAGATCTTGATCTTCCTCTCTGCTTGATTCTCCACCAAGGTACTCCACTCGACACATTTTTCAAATGCCTCATCCTTGTGCTTGAAGAAGTAAACCCACGTCTTGCATGAGTAATCATCAATGAACGTGATGAAGTACTGACACCTCCCCAAGGATAGTGGAACTGATAGAGCCCCCCATAAATCCGAATGTACATAGTCATGTTTGTCTTTAGTACCATGGGTAGCTAAAACGAAACTGAATCTCTTTGCTTTCCTGTATATACAGTCTTCACAAACCGTTAAGGTTGAGATCTTCTTCTTGTCGAGAAAGCCTTTCTTTACTAAGATCTCTATGTTTTTCTGACTTATGTGGCCCAATCTCCGGTGCCACAAGAATGTATCATCAGGTGATCTTTCAACTGCGAGACACTGACCAGTTTCAGGTCTTCCCTGAAGAAGATAAAGTTTCTCATGCCTCTTTCCCACCAAAATGGTCTGGTTTTCTTCTTTTATTTTTAGGATCCCATTCCTAGATTCAAAGCTGCATCCCTTCTCTTCCATTGTTCCCATAGATAGCAAATTTTGGTCCATATTAGGAATGTATCTCACATGTGTTAGAAATACTGTAGATCCATCCTCATTTATGATCCTGACATTACCGATGCTTCTGACCTTTGATGTAGTTTTGTTCCCCATCCTCACTGATCCTCCAGCATCTTCACTTATCTCTTCAAACCAGTCTCTCTTGTGAGTCATGTGGTAGCTGCATCCTGTATCCATGATCCATTCATTCTCCAAATTTACATTTGTAGAATGTAATGCTTTGGACACATAAAGCCCTGCACCATCAGCTGAGTTTCCTTTCACCATCGCAACTTCTCCTTTGCTGCCATTTCCCTGATCCTTCTTATTTCCTTGCGACTTGCCTTTGTTTGGATATGCGTTTTTGAAATGTCCTTCTTCTCCACAAGTCCATCAACCTTTTCTACTCTTAGACTTAGATCGGGACCTATTCTTGTTTCCTTTCTCCTTTTGCTTAGGCCTTCCTCTGTTCTCAGTTTTGTCTTTCGCATACAACACTTCAGCTTGACCTTTGATACTCTTCTTATTTGACCCAAACTCTAGCTCCTTAGAGTATATAACAGCAAAAACCTCATCTAGTGTTAACCTAGTTCTTCTAGTACTATATTTCAGGGTGTCTCTTAACTGATCAAACTGCCTAGGAAGCGACATAAGCAACAATATAGCATGATCCTCATCTGATACTATAACTCCTGTATTCTCTAGATCAGCTATAAAATGAAGGAACTCTCGATATTACCATCAACAGACATGTTTTCATTCATTTTGCAACCGTAGAGCTTCTGCTTCAGGTAGATGCGGTTAGGAAGAGCTTTAGACATGTACAAGTTGTCTAGAGCTTTAATCATAGAAGCTGCAATCTTCTCTTTCTTGATCTTCCTCAGCACTTGGTCTAAAACGCTCAACACTATGGTGATCCTTACCTTTCTCCTCTTCTCCGCTAGAAGCTCGTCTATCTCCTTTGCTTCTTTCCCCTTTTCTTTGGTTCCACCTTCGTCACCCTTAGTCTCTTTGGGAGCTAAGACTAAGCCTGTGTTTCTGAGAGAGCCACCGTTATACCCAAAATTTACAAGTGAGCCATCAGCTTCTCCTTCCACATCGTGTAGTCTCCTCGTCCATCAAACTTCTCCACCTCGATCCTTGCTGACGACATGGTTCCTCTGCTTGAGTGGACTTTACAGAACGACCAAACAACGCAACCAAAGCTCATATCACAATTTGACAAGCTAAATAGATGCTAAGTTGATGTCTTTAGCTTGAATGAGCTTAAACCAAGGATTTGGAGAACTTAACTAAGTTTGTAAAACACTCAACGAACTCAAAACGCAACAAAACCAAGAAAACATAACAAAACAGAGCAAACCAAACAAATGTTTACCTAGTTCACTTCCATTAACGAGGAAGCTACGTCTGGCCGAGATCCATCTCTCGAAATCCACTAATCACAGAGTTTAACACAGGGAAATCTCTCACCCACAAACCCCTTACAAGCTCACTCGATTCAATCTCTCTTGTCTCTCTCTGTTGCCCCAAGAACACAAAACACAAAGTTTACTCTTTGTTTTTGTTCTCTCTACTTAACCTTACCTCTCTCTCTCATACATACACTTCCTTGAAATAGATGCTTGCTCAATAACTCTAGTTCCCCTTCTAGCCGCTTCTACAAAATTGCCACTCCTTGGTGTTATTGTAGTGACATCACCTGTTCTCTTTGCAGGGAGTAAATAAGTCGAATACCCCTTTTACTTTTATTTTTATAAGCTCGGCGGCAAAAACGGTTAGCTGCTGCTTGTGGTCCTGAATGTGGGTCATCACCTGAGCTGGCACTACTTGTCCTTCACGTAGATATCATCTGAGCTGAGCTGAGCTGGCGCTACTTGTCCTTCACGCTTTTTTTGAATTTTTGTCTCGTTCTTTGTTCAATAATTCCTAATAATAGGAAAACATTTTTTAATGGGTGGAATTTATAGTAACGTAGATATCACATAAGTAACTATATTAACTACAAGACAATGAGATGAGACATAAAGGTAACTTATCAAGCTCATGAACCCATTTTTATATAATTATTAAAGTAATTAGGATTCCTTTTTCAAGTTTACTTATTTCGGCGATAAGGGAAGGTAACTATCAAAACTATCCTTATTTCGGCGATAGATATATATGAAAACCGAAAGCGACTCATGTGGGTGAAGAAATGACTCAAAACTAGGTTCGTCCAAGAAAGAATCAACCAGTACATTTATCCTCCTGTAATTTTGTTTATCACATACCCAACCTATATTAACTACAAGACAATTAGACATAAAGGTGAGTAGCTGACGGTAATAACTATGAAGCTCATAGACCATTTATATATATATAACTAGGAGATATTCCGTACTTAAAGCACATGTCAACATTTTATAAATTTTTTTTAATATAATAATAAAAATTATTATTATATTTTTTTAAAGTTATTTTATTTGATATAATATTTATTTTTAATTGTTCTTTAAATCTATTAGTCTTTTTGAATCTCTACTAATTTTAGAATATTATTTTAGAATATTATAATATTTTATTTTTGACGTATATTACAGTTTTATATTGTTTGTTTGTTGCATTTGCATCATTATTTTGTGAAATATGAAGTAATAGTTTTAATATTATAATTGTGAACAAATACAAATTATTTATTTATCACCTATATAAATTTAGTTTTATCAACCAGCCAATGTGGAAATTAAAACACACATTTTTTATAGATTGAATAATATATGTTCGTTTTAAAAAATTTCATATAACATATGCAGAAAAAATTCTGCATTTTATTAATCATAAGTATTATATGAAAATTCAAAAAAAAATTGTAAATAAAAGAAAATAAAGATGATATATAGGAGAATCATAATTTGAAATCTTAACAAAATGTTCAAGAATTAGTTATTAAAAATAATTTTATTGTGTACTTGGATATAAAATCTAAGTTTTTGAAATTCTGATTAGTTTATATTTTTTTAAAAAAATATTTAGTAATTTTCGTCCATAATTTATTAGAGAGATAAAATATATTTTTCATTTTTCTAGATTTTTTTATATTTGATCTGTCAGTTTTTTTCTTATTTAATTAATTATCTTTATTTAATTAATTAGCTAAGCTTAATTATGTTTTTCTAAAGTTAATTTCATATTTGTTCTTCTCAATTAATTAATGTAGTAGGATTATTAAAGTACATTAGGATTGGTTCAATTTAAAAATAATATTTACTAAAACCCAAGTACCCGAAATTTTGATCCGAACCAAACCGATTTTTGTGCTACAAAGTAAAGGGAAGACGGTGTGTGTGTATGCCCTTCGACTCGAGGAGGGAGGTCCCTATGGACAAGGGAATCATCGGCAAACTCGTCGGTGAATGAGAGAGAAAAAAGAGTCGTCGAACATCAGTCAGATCGGGGTGGGGTGGTAAATGAAAGAAAACAAAATGTAAGGAGAATAAAAAGAAAAAAGAAAGGTAAATGTGTCGGACCCGAGAAGAAGGAGGTCATATCTATGGAGTTTTCTTTATAAAGTATCTCCTCTCTCTCTCTCTCTCTACTATCTGTCTGAACAAAACGAAATTTAGGGGGTTATGGAAGGAATCGTGGAAGAGAAGAAAATTGTGGGTGAAGCTCCGCCGCAGGCTGAGGCTGGTGGAGCACTTGCCGATGATTATGAGTTTGGCCGACGCTGTTACATGGTGAATATATATATATATTTTTTTCTCGTGATGATGGCTGAATTTTTAATTCTCAGCATGTTTTTGCAATTATTTTGATCCTGGTTTAGTTAGTTGTTCTAATTTTTCCTTTGTTTTTTTTTTTTTGATGTAGATGCCAGAAGAACGTGATAAAGAACCCCGATCCTGGAGAAATCTGTCCTATGTAATCATCTTTCTCTTCGGAAT
This sequence comes from Camelina sativa, assembly GCF_000633955.1. Taxonomy (NCBI): domain Eukaryota; kingdom Viridiplantae; phylum Streptophyta; class Magnoliopsida; order Brassicales; family Brassicaceae; genus Camelina; species Camelina sativa. The sequence goes on along the minus strand of NC_025694.1, from coordinate 21,416,821 downwards.
TGCTTTCCTGATTCCTCATTTTTTATTTTGATTTCCTTCTCTTTTAGGTTTAGTTAGTTGTTCTCTCACCGATTATTATTATTTTTGTTTTTGTTTTTCTCTGAGTAGGGTTTTGATCTGGATTACTCTTCCGATCCTTGTACACTAGTTAAGTCTCGTTGGGGTAAAGATTATGATATCGCCCTTTTTGGTAGGCTTGGAGTCCTCTGCCACAACCTTCACAAGGTTTACTCTCTCTCTCTCTCTCTCTCTCTCTCTCTCTCTCTCTCTCTCTCTCTCTCTTTCTCTATCTCTCTCTTTTACCTTAGTCTCCCCTCCTTCTTTCGTCAGGGGACCAACTTCAAGTTTGTCCGCTGGGAAAAGTATAATATTATGAGTACTGCATACACCAACTTCTACATTACTTTGGAGGCTATGGATCCGGCCACCAACTCCGTCTTCTCTTTTCAGACGCTTTTTAGCGATGTTGGATGTTCACCCGGTATCTATCTCATCTGGAGGATCTTAGTCTGTAGAATCAAATGTAAGTCAGTGTGTATCTACCAGGGCCGCCGTATCTTCTTAGCATCCTTAACTTAATCGTTCGTTTAGGAGTCTTTGTGGTTTTATAAATGGAGAACACTTTTTTTTCTTTTCAAGGTAACAATCCTCCGGATGCTTATTGGGACAAGACATCGTCAATAGATGATTTCTACCTGCGTCCCATGCCCAAATGGTTTTCTGATCATGAATTTGCCAGTGACCCTAAAAGGTTTTACGAGGTACATATGTCATGTCATGTGCTTGACTTTAAATTTTGTTTTGTTTTTTTTTTTTTTTTTTTTTTTTTTTTTTTTTTTNTTAATTAAGTTTTTCAATTAGGCAAGTTTGTATGTGAAATACAATTTTGTTGGAATCATCATTAGGCAAGTTTGTTTTTGTTTTTTTTTTTTAAGATGATTCGATCGTGCATGTTTTGTCTGAATTTTTAATTCTCTGTAATTATAATTGAAATTGATCCTGGTTTAGTTACTTGTTCTGATTTGGTGTTGATTTTGATGCAGCTGCGAAAGAAGAAATTAGCTAAGAAGGCACATGCCTGGGATGATGATGATGATATAATCCGTCTTGCACCTGTTTCAGATTCGGGAGTAATTATCTTTTGTCTATCTTTTTTTGTTTAACTATATCTATCTCAATGCTTTTATTTAATGTGCATAGGGTTCTGGTGAGGACGACATATCGCCTTATGAGTGGCGTGTTTATTACGACAGTGGCGTCTGCGGCAGACTTGGACTTTATTGTTACAATTTTCAGAAGGTTTGTTTTTATCTTCTACTCAATAACATTGGACTCTGCGGCCCACACTTTCTCTGGTGAATTTAAATAATTAGATCCAAACAATAAAAAAAGACAGATGTTAGATAGATAATATGCAAAGTGTTATCTCTTTAGCGGGAGATTATTGAGTAGAGGCCCATAAAACAAACAAACCAACTCTTAACATTTCTTTTTTCCATTCTTCGTTGATTAGAGGCCCATAAAATTCATTTGTACTTTTGGATTTTCATATCTGCTTAGTTTATGGTCTTTAATCTTATACTCCCTCTGTTCCCTCAAATATTCATGTTTGAGGAATTTCACACAAATTAAGAAATAATGATTATTAATTTTAAATATAATAAAATTTTTATACTAAAAAATATTATCTTATTATATAAAACTTAGTTCTCAAAGTTAGTAACTCACCAGATCGTGACATGTGTCAATTAAAAAAATTACTAACACATCAGATCATGACAAGTGTCAATTTTACACAAATTTTTAATTTTAAAAGAAAAAAATCTTATTAACTCACTAGATCGTGACATGTATTAATTTCAAAAAATACTAACTCACTAGATCGTGACAAATGTCAATTTTACACAAATTTCTAACTTTAAAAGAAAAAATATTTTTAAAAAATCAAGAAATAAAAAAATTACTAATCCTAAAATCTTATTATAAAAAGTTGGATTTTCAAAATTAGTCTTTAACAAGATCATGACATGTGTCAAGTATACTGATGAGATGTTGACATGTGTCAAAAAATTATTATTTTTTCAAAACAGCTAATTAAGATAATAACATTAAATCTACATAAAATTTACAAGTTTATATCTAAAAGAAATTTCCTAAATCAAAAAAGAAAATTAACAAACTAATATATCTTTCATTGTACGCTAATTATATTATACGTGTTTTTTTAATTAGATGTTGACATGTATAAACAAAAAAAATAATTCATTAAACATGTATATTATTATTATTAATCAATAAATAGGGAATACCAAATCTAAAAGGAATAACATAAAAATGTCAAAAGAATTGTTACTTTTGAAATGTAATGGGACAGCTAATTAAGAAAATAACATTATATCTACATAAATTTACATGTTTAGAAAGCTTTGATCTTTGATTTTTTCCTGATATAATTTTGCTTATCTATTGTGGGTCTTTTATTCGTGCAGGTTCTTCAATGGAAGCTATTATATGCAATGAAATGGAATCAAAATCTATAAAGCCCGCTAAATAAATCGAGGATGGAGATACTGATGGATGTTCCAAAAAAGATTCTACAGTTAGTAGCATTATAAGTTTCGAAGATTAATCGATGGTTGATGTTTCTGGTCAAAATCTAGAGTTTTCTCTTCTGGATAATGTCAATGATTCTAGTACTAAAACAAAAGCTACTTGATCGAGTAATTGAGAAGCTATTTTGAAATTTGGGAAGTTAGAACCGTAAACCGTTTTAAAATTGGTTTCAAACCGGATTTATGGGATTTTTATCGGATTTGGTTCGTAAACCGTTTAAACCCAGGTATATAGAGAAATATATGAGAACTTTTGACTAGGTAAAAATAAGTTGAGAACTTACGATTCGAGAATATTTGAGACGAGGTCATAGTTCTAAGTAATTTTGGTACAATGCGATACTTCTGAGGAGTAAACAGGTCATCGATCCTTTAACGCGATTATGACATATATCATGTTTTTGATTGTTTATAAAGTTTTTATTTTGAATTGTTTATAATTTTCAAATTTTTAATTTTATTAAGTTATATTAACTTTCTTTCAATTTCTCAGTAAAAAACTTTTATTGGATTGGTCATAAAATCATTATACTCAAGTAGATAATTTTCACCAGTTGTTCATCCAAGATATTTTTGCAGTAAAAAAATTTAACCATAAATTTTATGTTGTTTTACCAAAATGAAAGTAAAACAACATAAAATTTGTTTAAAAGACATTTTAGGTGGTGATAAAGAGCATATTTTAATAATAAAATAACTTTGGGTGTAAGAGCATATGGTAAAACATACAGTAAAATTGTACATGGTTATTAATTATATGTTGTTTTGATGAATTATTTGCATGTAAAATATTTTGTAATAAGTTGTGAAATGTTGTTGAAATTTGATAACAATAATATTTGTAGTGATGAGTATTTGGCAAAAGTTTTGGTGGGATATAAATTGGCGTTAGATTATTGTAATAATTGTTATAATATATTTAAAATATAAAAATATAAATAAGTGTATGAAGGTAAATACAAATATGATTTTGTTTTCTAACTAAAATTATTAAAATACTTACTTCAAGAAATATTTTTTTGTTTCTATTTTTAAAAAATTGTTTAAGGTTTAGGATTTATTTTATTCATCAATTTTAAAGCCCACACATCATGCGGACACTTATCTAGTTATTATATATGTCTTATCACCCCGTCTCACTTATGATCTTGTAGGGTACAAACTACGAGTTTGAGTTTGTGAGCAATATATATACCACTCACAATACCAAGTTTTTCATTACAATGGACGCTGTGAATCCAGCCGACAATTATTCTCCACTCTCTCTCAAGACGTGGGTTAAGCATGATGAGCATGCAAAAACTGAGCATTTATCATGGGAGACATTCTTTTGCGACGTGGAAGGTAAAAACTGCAGTTAATACCACCTTTTTCTAGGTTGTGACGTAAGACTTTGTTTGATAAAAAAAATAGATTGGCAAGAGGCGGATCATGAGTGGGACAATGAGGCAATAGATGATTTGTACAAAGTTGAACTGCCAAAATGGTTGCCTGATGAGAATCTGCAACATTGCTATGTGGTAACACTCTCTCTCCTGCTGCAGCTGCGCGCTAGTTAACTTATTATATATATATATATAGGGACTATGTGGTTTTGACCAAGTCATGTCTTGTTAATTGACTGTTGGCTCAGGTGAAAGATTCAAAGTTGATGGACAGGGAAAATTGGTGGCTGCATCTCTTCACTGAGTTTGCATTCTACACGAAATGGTCTAAATTGTTGGCACTGGACGCTATTGCGGAATGCCTGCCATTGGAGACTCAGAAGGTGGTTGTGGAAACTCGAGGAGAAGCTGAAACAGAGCCGCGTGAGAAGCTCAAAGCGGCAAATGCAATCTTGTACATAAGTTTTGAATGTGGAAATGATCCAATCACAGGCAATGTGGCTAATTACAGAGCCATTGTACGAAAGACAATGGATGGGAAACAAGGACACATGCGCCTCGAGGTTAGGTGCTGGAGCATCTAATCGATTGGAAGAAGGCAATCAAAATTAGTTTCAGTAGCTTTTAGTAAGAGGTTTGAATAATCAAATTCTGAACTTTTATCTTCTGGCATATATGCTTGTGGTCCTAGTTAATAAGAATGTCTTGGGAGACTTATTTTCTGTTAGTTAAGAAGGTACCCATACCGCTAGTTGTGGAACTTGTCTGTTTTCCGAAATTAAGTGATGGAACCCGGGTCCTGGCCGTACCGCGGTGAGAACCGGTACATTGGTACCATGGCCTAGCAGATCGCGTAGGAGCATAAAACTTGGTCCGGAACATCAATGTGGTACCAACGAGGCCCAAGGACCACCAAGGGGAGCAAGGCAAGATCATATAGTACGCGTCCCAAGGACATCCATTCGAAAAGCCAAGCTCCAACCTTACACCAATGGCTCATGGCTAGCATCACCAATGAAGAGCCTTGGGTGCGACCAGCTTTGGGAAGCTTGATTTGTGTGTCTTCACCATCACGCTAGCGTGAAGACACCCCTAAGTCATTAGAAGGAGCTGTACTCTTTTTCCTACTTCGGGTTTGTCCCAATGGGTTTACCGAAGGGGTTTTAACGAGGCAACGAACTCTAGTGCATCTTCACTTCGTTCCCGCTTGGCTCATGACTTGGAAACTTTCATTGACAAGATAATGGGCCAAGGAAGTGAAGATCCTATCAGTCACGTTCCACCAATGACGTGGCAACCCTATCTCCTTCCTTCCTTCCTTTATTTCCTTTGAACTCTCTTATGGCCGTTGGATTGGTCTTTGCTTTGATTTACTTTTGCTTTTACTTTATGGCCAAGTGTATGGTTCAGATCATGGCCGCGCGTCTAGGGTTTTAGTGTCCCCCTTATGTAAGCTTGCCTATATAAAGGCCTAAACCCTCATTGTAAAAAGAGGACTGGAATATAGAAATTATTGGCCCAAAGATTGGATCTTTGTCCATTCCTCTCTTCCTCTCAAGTCCGGGACTTGGCTCTAGAGAAACCCTAGAAGGTTCAAGAACCGGGTTCATGACCTTCTAGTCCGACCGTATCACGGGCCGAGCCATCTCCCATGTGTCGTCGACTCAATCCACCGTCCGTTCATCCGCTGCGTCCGTTCCCATCCGCTTCCTAACTAGAGCCGAACGAGTCGAGTATCTCCTCGTGACTCCCTAGTCCATCCGCGTTCAATCCGCTCACTCGTCCATCCGACGCGTCCGTACGTCCGTACGTAGCGTCCGTTTCCATCCGCTTCCTAACTAGAGCCGAACGAGTCGAGTATCTCCTCGTGACTCCCTAGTCCATCCGCGTTCAATCCGCTCACTCGTCCATCTGTCGCGTCCGTACGTCCGTTTATCGGCAGCGTCCGCTGCGTCCGACCATCTGTCCGTACGTCCGCTGTTCTGCGTCCATTCGCGTCCATTCTCGTCCCTAACCGAACCGCTTCTCCGATCCGCTCTGCTGTATCCTCCGTCCGTACGCCTGTGAACCACGTCCGTAGTCCGGGGTCACATCATTAAGTGTTTTACGAAACTTCTATATGTGAAATAAGAAATCGTCCGCTACTTTCGAAAGATAACTTCACTCCCAGTAAGTCATATAAATGGTATTTTTCAAAAGTGTAAATAAAAACAGGGCATTTTTCCAAATTTACTATTAAATCAATTCATTTCTATATTAACATTTTTGAAGTACATTTTGTGTTATGCCCTTTTAATTTTGCTTATTTAATTTTTTATTTACAACATTAACCCTTCAAAAATTTCCAAAAATAACATTGCACATAAACTCAATTACTAAAACTTCTTAAATTGACCAACATTTGTTACGTTTATTGCCATAAAATCTTAACAACATCTATATATTTTGCGTTTTCCAAAAACAACTCTAACCATTAAAGTTTTAACCCATAAAATCTCCAAAACTATCTTTAGAGATGCTATAATCTCTCAAATTTAAATGATACAACCAATTTTCCATAAGAAAAGTTTACAATCTCCATAATTATTTTAACGTTAATAAAGTTCCTAAAACCGAGAACCCAATTTTATCAATTCGATTAGATTCAATTCGGTTCTTATTTAGAAAATAAGTAACTCCTTTTCACATTTTCAACCTAACAACAAATATTCTCAAAAGATTTTAGAGGGTTGTATTGGATTCCAATTTATGAAGATTTTTGAAGAGTTCAACAAAATCATTAAAGTGAATAAGTGAAAGATTGTTAAAGATTGCTAGAGTTCTTTTTTCAGACTAGTATGTTCTTTCTAGGGGGAAGGATGTTCCATCATTATAAAGATTGCTTGAGACCTTTTTCCACTTTTTACATCAATAATTTTGACGTTTTTATCGAGTCACATTTTTTTATAGAGTCAAAACTAGTAGAGGATTATGATCTTATTCTAACGGTTTATTTGATTTGGATTAACACTCTTATGACTCTTGATTATGCTTGACAACAGAACCGAATTTTGGAAAGACTGTGAGCCGACTCAACAATCCCCATGTCCCTATTCGATGGATATTCAGATGATCTAATGTCGTCTCTAAATTTTATAGGACCTAAACCGGACTTAATTGTCAAGCCCTGGGAATTGGTATACATTGGACTAGATCTCTACATTCTAGCCACACAAGACATTGCACTTCTTCAAAAGTATGTTCCCCTCTGTCTTCCTGATAGTTGGGTTTTCACCCAGGCTATCAATTCCCTATGCAGTTGTAGTACAAAGGGTTATCAATCCAAATGGTTGTCTATTGCTAGCAGGAAGGATATGATCAGAACAATACAAGTCAAGCCAAGCAGATAGGGTTTTTGTTCTAACAGTCCTAAAATAAATAAAATAAAAAAATATAAACAAAGAAACCACACGACCTAAGCACTCGATGCAAGCAGTCGAGTACATGATCGAGTGGGGTGATCGAGTAAGCAAATGAGATATGAACAGCTCGAGGTATTACTCGATGCAGGTTATCGTGTACCTGATCGGGTAAGTGGTCGATTAAGTAAAGAAAATGTAAACAAATAAAATACGAAAGCTCCTAAGGATGGGGTAATCGAATCCTAAGTATTCTAGACCAGTACAGATGCCTTACATGCCTCAAGCAATTATTTCCTAGACAATGAATCTCTAAAACCTTGTCACCACACTCTCGCACTAGCAACAATCAACCTTGATCACTTACCCCACTCTAGCACTAGCAATATGAACAAGCAGACATTAAGAACGATTCATTATTGTCAGTAAACTCAAACTCATCTTATCCCTTACTCAGAGTCAAGTAAACCTCTAGCATTGGCTAATTCACGCATCTCATCTACACCTCTTGGTCGCTGAAACACCCTAGATCTAATCTCAACCTCTCAGTCTGTTGACAGCATTAAGAACACCAACCTAGAAGGAAATCTATCAATCATTTACAATCAAACTAAGGCATCCTAACCGATCAAGAACACAAAATCATCTATCCCATCCCTAGAAACTTTACTACACTACTCGGACATGATAACAAGGAACAAAATAACGAAAATGAATGAAACTTGCATTGTATTAAAAGATAGAGTAGAGTAGAAAGAGTACAAGATAGAAATCTAAGAAAACTATAAAAACTATGAAATAAAAATGCAAAACGAAAAGGAAAATGTTTGAGTCGCTCAGTTCTCTCACAGAAGCTCTCGCTCTCTGGTTTGAGGGTCTGCGGTGTGCTCCTTTGCGAGCTAGGAGAGGAGGGGGTTTATATATGGAAACTCTTTTGACCAAGCTTCCCAAACCTGCCCGATGGTCTACTCGATGGGGTACACGAGGGTGAAGTTGGGTTACTCCTCGGGTGAATCTTCGGGTTGTTCCTCATGCTCATGGATTCTCCTCGATCGTGTTGGGGTTCGGACTTGTTCTTGCAGCTCGATGGCTCCTTCGGGTACATGCTCGGATTGTCCTTGTTTTTCCCCATTTTTGGCTTTTTAGCACCTGTTTTCATCCAAAATATGCAAAGCAGAAATGCAACACCCTAAATGGTCTAAAAGTGAATTCCTACAGTTAATGATCTAAAATGCTAAGTTAGAAGTATGAACAATGCAAAATATGGACAAAAAAGGATGCTAAAAGCATATAAATTAGAGAGTTATCACTTCCCTTCAATACTCTAAAAAAAAGAGAAAAAAAAAGAGAAAAGAAAAAGAAAACAAGAGAATAAGGATATAGGTAGCAAAGAAGTGAGACAAGGGATACTTTGGATTTAGATTTCATGGATGCATGTCCAGTATATATATATATATATATATATAAAAGAGCAAGGGATCTATAAAAAAAATGATACCCTAGAAAATTAAGGAGAAATAGATTTCTTGGAAGTGAGAAAAGGGAGAGGAAAGGAGTCATACAAAGAAAGTATTGGCTTGAAGAGAGTCTACAAGCCATTGATCGATTTTTCCTTGGTAATATTTCACTTTTTATTATTGTTTAATTTATGTAAAGAATATGACGATGGAGATTCTGGAGATTCTGGAGATTCTAAAGAATTGTGGGATCAAGGAGCGTTGATGATTCTCATGGACAATTACAAATGTAAGTTCCTAATGTCAAGGCTAAGAAGAGTGCAAAGACGATATCCCAAAACTTTTTTTCCATGATCATGATTTATTATGATTATTTGCTTGAGGACAAGCAAGGTCTAAGTCTGGGGGAGTTGATAACATCATTATTTCACCCATATTAGCTATAGTTTTCATATGCATTTAGGAAGATTTTGATAATATTTTGTTAAACAAAGAATATATATTACATATATACATCAATTTAATTTCCTTTATGAAACTAAAGAATAACTTCGAGGATTTAAACCCAAAAGTTTAGTCGTCAAAGAGAATTTAGTAAATGTGCTACAGTGGATTGTTTACAAACAATAAATATATCTACTACATATATAAGTTTCATTTACGAAACAAAAATTAAGAAAAAGATTTCCGCTGCCGGGCTTTAAACCCAAAATTTCATAGTTTCCAAAGAGGAATTTAGCCAATGTGCTACAACAGATTGATTGTTAAAAAAAGAATAGATATTACACATATACATCAGTTTTATTTCCTTTATGAAACTAAAGAACAACTTCAAAGAGGATTTTAACCCAAAATGTTAGTCTTCAAAGAGAATTAAATCAATATGCTACGGTAGATTGTTTATAAACAATAAACATATAATACTACATACATAAGTTTCCTTTATGAAACAAAAAATCCAAAATTCGCTGCCGGAAATAGAACCTAGAATATAAGTCTTCAAAGAGAAATTTTGTCAGTGCACTACAAAAGATTTCAGTTGTCGGGATTTGAACCCAAAATGTCATAGTTACCCAAGAGGAATTTAGCCAATGTGCTACAACGGATTGTTTGTTAAACAAAGAATATATATTACATATATACATCAGTTTAATTTCCTTTATGAAACTAAAGAACAACTTTGAGGATTTAAACCCAAAATTTTAGTCTTCAAAGAGAATTTAGTCAATTTGCTGCAGTGGATTGCTTATAAACAATAAATTTATCTACTACATATATAAGTTTCATTTACGAAACAAAAACAAACAAAAATTAAGCAAAAGATTTCCGATGATGGGCTTTGAACCCTAAATTTCATAGTCCAAAGAAGAATTTAGCCAATGTGCTACACCAAATTGTATGTTAAACAAAGAATATTTATTACACATATACATCAGTTTAATTTCCTTTATGAAACTAAAGAACAACTTTGAGGATTTGAACCCAAAATTTTAGTTTTCAAAGAGAATTAAGTCAATGTGCTACAAGGGATTGTTTAAATATACTACATATATAAGTTTCCTTTCTTAAACAAAAAAACAAAAATTCGCTGCTGGAAATAAAACCTAGAATTTAAATCTTCAAAGAGAAATTTTGCCAGTGCACTACAAAAGATTTCCGTTGCCAGGATTTGAACCCGGAATTTCATAATTTCCAAAGAGGAATTTAGCCAATGTGCTACAACGGATTGTTTGTTAAACAAAAAATATATATTACACATATACATCAGTTTAATTTCCTTTATGAAACTAAAGAACAACTTCGAGGATTTAAACCCAAAATTTTAGTCTTCAAAGAGAATGTAGTCAATGTGCTACAGTGGAGAAAATATTTCTGCTGCCAAGATTTGAACCCGGAATTTCATAGTTTCCAAAGAAGAATTTAGCCAATGCGCTACAACGAATTTTTTGTTAAAAAAAGAATCCCCTATATATTAAAAGAGAAGCATTTTGGAGAAAAAGCTGATGTGTCGTCGCTAAAGAGCGCCATAGCCAATTTATTATTCACCCTTAGTATTCCATAAAATTACATAAAACTGCCACTGACTATATATAAATTTTTTTTTGTCAATTGCCACTGCTCTTCAATTTATTTATATACACAACATTTTGCTCCTATAAATTCTAAAATTGGTGAATATTATTAAAAAATTGATAAATATTACCCTACATATTTTCAAAATTAAATTAAGTTCACTATGTATTGTAATATAATAATATGACTATATTATGAGATGTAAAAAATATATATATTGAAAATCATATTTTCAGAAATATAAATAATGTTACCTTTATAATAATTTTATAAAGCTCTAATAGTGAAAGAATAGAAGATCATTTGAAACTGTCTCAATGTTTATTCTTTTGCTAAAAACAATAACTGTATTTGCCCAAAAGAACATATGATCACCAATTGAAATGACATGAATATATACTTTAATTTGGATAACTAAGTAGTTAAACATTATATATAAATATGTAATTATAGTGTTTTTATAGAAAACTTAAAATTTAGAAAATCCAGTTCAATAAAAATGAAAACAAGTAATAATATTATACCAATAGCTAAGATATATAGGGATCTAATGACCAATAAAAATTTATTAAATCCAGTGATATAATATTGTAACTAAGACCAATTATATAAGGGATTTAATGACCAATTATAGTCTTCCCCCTCACGAAACAATTTTATAATTTTATATCTCCATCAATTACAAGCACATATATTACTTTAAAAAAATAAAAATATCCAAATTAATAGAATTCTCCTTAATAAAATACCTTCTGGTATCTCTTATATAAAATACTTTATATCCCATTTTCTTATTTACCCTTCTTACACTATATTATTTTCATGAAATTGTCATTAATATAACTAAGGAATATTACATTCAATAATTGAAGGAAATCTATATTATTAACTGGGGAATACACTTAAGGGTTAAAAAAAATCATATCAAATATCGATGTCACCAAACTGACCCAATTTACATATTAGGAAGAAAAAAAACATTAAACAACAGATTTATTATATTTTAGGAAATCATTCAAATTAGTTCCATAATAATCAGGTTATGAGAATCATGTATGACAAAAACGGGACGAGAATTTTCAGAACAAGAATTTCAAGTAGAACATATGCGTACATACTATTTACTCATGTAAATTACAAGGAATGGGTTTTTTTGGGTCAAAAAAAATAAATGTTGCAATCAGACATATTAGACGGGTCTGATAGCTTCACAATTATGTTTTTAATAAAATTATGAAAAATAACTTCACACGTACGTGCGGGTCCGAACCTAGTATATATTACACATATACATCAGTTTAATTTATTTTATGAAACTAAAGAACGACTTCGAGGATTTAAACCCAAAATTATAGTCTTCAAAGAGAATTAAGTCAATGTGCTACAGTGGATTGTTTATAAACAATAAATATATAATACTACATACATAAGTTTCCTTTATGAAACAAAAAAAACAAAAATTCGCTGCTGGAACTAGAATTTAAGTCTTCAAAGAGAAATTTGGCCAGTGCACTACAAAATATTTCCGCTGCCGGGATTTGAACCCATAATTTTATAGTTTTCAAAGAGGAATTTAGCGAATGTCCTACAACGGATTGTTTGTCAAACAAAGAATATATATTCCACATATACATCAGTTTAATTTCCTTTGTGAAACTAAAGAACAACTTTAAGGATTTAAACCCATAATTTTAGTCTTCAAAGAGAATTTAGTCAATGTGCTATAGTGGATTGTTTATAATCATTTAAGCTAGGACGTAAAAAATTATGCATACCTCTTTGTCCATAAGATTCCTTGGTAAGATCCTAACCCATGAAAGCAAGCGAAATGGAAGCAAATTACACAACTATGTAATTATTAAAGCAGTGAAGAGCAAGAAACTAAAGAGGTCATAGAATTGGGCATACCCTACCTAGTACATGTCCTCCAGCTTTATGAACAACTTGTGGGACAAAACCCATGAGACCAATGATTCCTCCTCCATACACAAGATTCAATCTCCTCGTCACCTGTTTCACAAAACAGAGGAAAGATCAGTTGACATCAATATCGTTATCTATACTATTAAAAGGGAAGCATTTTTAATAAGTAGACATAGAATTTGAGATTATTATAATGAAATGCCACTGAAAACAGAATAAGTATATATAGAATTCATGTAGCCAAACAGATTGATAATAATTATACTAGCCAAACAAATATTAAATGATAATAACACATAATAATCGGAAACAATTAAGACCTACTATAAAATCGGAAACAATTAAGACCTACTATAAAATCTAAATAAACCAACCCACAAAATTAGCGTAGAAAATTTAAACAACTAATTAAAACTAATTAGCACTTAATTTATAAGGGAAGTTCATAATATAATCTTAGCAACTTAATCTAGAAAAATCTCGGAAATTAATATCAAAATCTCGAAAAAATCAATTAAACATAGATAATAAAGAAATCAGAATCAAATATATCCCAATAATTTATAACTAATTGACAATTAAAAATCAAAACAGTCACACAGTATACCATTTTAATAACAAACTAATTGATTGTTTCTTAAAATATCTACCAATATAACAAATGTTTTTCCTTTATCAATCACAGTTGTAAATATATTTCTGAAAATTTAGAATTATTTATTTTCCTAACCTACTAACCATTCTGAGTAATTTTAGGAACCATAACTATTAAGAAAAATATATTTTTAACTATGAAAGATTTTCTATAACCCTAAATGACAGCTTATTTGTTTTTTTATAAATATTGCTTCTATTGACAAGCCGATCTGAAACGACCCGACCCGTTTTTTTAAAAAAAAATACTATATATATAATTAAGCATCTCATACTACTTAATTAAATCAACCCAAACCACAAAACATCATTTAAACCAACCATAACCATCTTACACAGCGGAAACGTACAAACAATACCAAACCAATATATCCTTAATACAATAACATTCCTAACCATTCTATCCAACAACCTATCATAACTCTAACCAAGGTTCCAACACATAACCATAAATAGCCAACAACACACAAATGAGACCCTAGATCATCCTCCTCCTCATCGCCTTGATTCCACGTTCACACTTGCCTTTATCTGCACCGCAAACACAAATTGAGATGCATGAGTATTTAATAAACACTCAGTGAGGCCATCCTCCCATTTTACTGGGCTAAACACACAAGCAATTGAGATTCTATTATTAAAGCCAACAACCAAAACACAAACAACACAACAAACCAGGAAAACAAGACTCGGTTAAGTCTGGTGTCGACCGACACTAAGTCGGTTTCGACCGACGCTAATGCGTCACTGGTGTCGACCGACACTAGGTCGGTGTCGACCAACACTCAACCAACATGGTGTCGACCGACACCAACTAGTGTCGATCGACACCACCTTCGCAGAATCGATCTGCACGAAGCTGAACGACGAACCTCCGTTCCAAACCGCTTCGAAACCCTCACAAACTCTTCCAAACTTCTCAGGAACCTATGGGAACATGAAAACAACCAACCCACACAAGCAAAACACCAAAAACACAAAGAAACAGCCAAAACAACAGAGATCTCAGGCTTAGATCAGCTATTGTCAAGCACTCACCTCTTTTGCAGGAAGATTCTCACTCAACAACAACGAATCCAACACTTAGAAGCCTTCTCCTTCGTTTCTAACACAAGATCTTCACTCCACAGCAATAGGTCTCTCAAGAACAACAAATTATCTCACAAATCTCTCTCAAAAACGTTTTCTCCTTCTTCTCTCTGCTTCTCTGTCCAAAAATGGCTAAAAGGACGAAATAAGTCGAGTTCCCCTTTTAAACTCGAGTTTAGGGCTTCTCTTAAATCAACCACGCAAACCGGACGATTAAAATCGAACCAATCGAACCGTCAGCAAACGGTGTCGACTGACACCACATGTGGTGTCGATCGACACCCTAACCAAAATTCCAGAAATTGGTTCGCGGACGTTACACGATCACTCAGATTCATCGTTGTAGTTCTATTAAAATATTTTTTTTGGTGCTTTTTTTGTAGTGTTTTTTTGGTATTTATTTTTGTGGTGTTCTTTTGGATTATTTTCTTAAGCCTATGTTTTTCCACATTTTTTTTTTGTGGTTTATACATAGTGACATGTAAAGCCAAAATCCTAGGAAAAACTGTTACAATGTTTTCAATCAAAAAAACTTCAGAATACACAAGCTACACCGTACCTTTTGCACAACTCTACAAGTTTTATTTTTTTATTATAACTTATATATGTTATAATAGAATATAACGTTACTGTAGTGGCAACCCTCAAGTTTTCAATAATATATTATAAGGTCTGTTCGTTTCAACCCTCAAATTACAAGTGAGCGACTTAAAAGCAATGAATTCGGTAATTAGTGTCGCTAATACTAAACCAGAGACAGATTAAGAATGATTAAACGAACTGGCCCATAGTCTAATCAAAGTTTTGAAATTGCATGATTAAAAGACTTTTAAAAATGATTTACGATTGTAATGACTGTATTTTCTAAGGTAAAACAGGGAGGAGAAAAATCAAAGCACTTCTTGACGTGTAGTATACTTTACTTGTGATTGATTTTACTGTATTTAGAGTTATATAGATGAAAACAACATGTAATTATGTACTAGATTTATGCATCTATCTACAAATAGTATAAGATATATATATATATATATATATATATGCGTGATATAAAAGATAAATTGTTTTTAATATATTACATAAATTGTAACTTCACATATTTTGTTTTACATTTTAGGGGTAGATTATTTTTGATTGGAAGAGAAAAAAATCAAAAAGGTAATTTTGTTTTGTTGGTCGTAAAGACCAGCTAATTTTTTTGACCCGTTGGATCCTGGTCATATAAACTTGTGGATCTTTGTTTACAAATTACAAAATATTAATGAAAGTCGTTTTTAAAATTGTTCATAACTAATAAGATTATTAATATTGGTGATGTATATATGGAAACTTATTTAATTTTGGTAGTATATTATTTGATATTTCTAAAAGGACCATCTAATTTAATATTTATATAGAAAGAAACATGTAATTCAGAGAAAATATATTATCTAAACTATTTTGGATAAAATATGAGGATGAGAATTTTGGGTAACACGGATTCAAGCATGATAGATTCAGACATAACATTTACTTATGTGGATTACATGGGACGGGGGTTAATATAATTTAATCTATTGGAGGGCAGGCATAACAGACGAGGTTAATCTGCTTGAAAACTATATTAAAGTCATCCGGTTCATGAATTTATAGCTAATTGCTAATCTTTATCACAATCGATCTGGGTTCGTTATCATGTCGATCCAAAATTTATAGTGATAACAATATTATGAAAGCAACCCAATATAAGTTTATGTTCTAAATGTCATATCAAATAAATATATCTACCAATAAAACTTCGTACATATATGCAGTTCCGAATCTCTTACATATTTTCTTATTTGTTGGACTAGAATATAAGATCTCAAATATTAAAAATTTAAAATTATTATTGAATCCTTAGTTATGAGATAGAATATAAAATCTCAAATAGTTATATCTATACTATTAAAAGGGAAACATTATTCACTATGTAGGCATAAAGTTGGAGATTATTATATCAAATGCCATTACCAAATTGAACAAACAAAAAACAGAAGAAAGGTTAGATTTGTATTAAAAAAATATTGAAAAAGACGCAGACTCTATATAACCCGATCCGACAATTCGTGGGTTGAGAAGCATTTAATACATAGGATCCAAACACGTGTTGGGCTAATCTATACAAATCAGCCCAATAATAAATTACGTGTCCAATATATTGGACCTTTATTTTCTGTACTATTCATTATTCTTTAAATCAATAGTTAATTCATCAGTTCATAAATCATAAATCACGAGAATTATGGAAACGTATATTATGTGATTACGCAAGGTATCCAAACAGGTATTTATTAACTGAAAGTTAGCCTAATCATTCCTACAAATTAATTAAGAATGACAATTAAATTAGATTACTCTCCCAAATACGGCATATCAAAGATCTGTTAAACAAACGAATTCCCCATTACCGTAATTAGTGCACATGAATTTATAGGAATGATGTTTTCAAATTAAGAATTGATTATAAAGATTATTTGAAACCGAACTTATGCATTCTTAATGTGTATACTATTCCCCTAAATGTGTATACTATTCTCCCTATGATTTTTTAAGAGTTCAACAAAATAGAAAGTAGCATTAGTATAGGATGGAACATCCTTCCCTCTAGATTTAAATTACACCATCTTCGGTGGGAAAAAAAGAAAGAGATGAGGATGAATAATCATAAGGAAGAGTGTAGGGTTTAAGAACAATGTCACCTTGATGGAATGATGTTGTGTCGACTCTAGACGTTTAATGGTTGCCCAAAAATTGTCTAAAGTTTGGCTGTGGAATGAAAATGTGGTGACTAACCGTTTGTACTTCCTTTGGTTGCTTGTCATCGAGTATGAACTAAGCTAAGTTCATTCGGATTCTATTTGTTATATGTCTAAATGCATCCTCCTTGAAACAAAAACCTAAAACCATCAATAATAATGATAAAATAAAAATAGGAAAAGCATACCTAAATAAAATAATGGTGATGGTTGGTGGTTGGTGGTAGGATGGTGGTGGTTCGGGGTTGTCTCACGGTACACGAATGAACGGTCGCGGACAGCAGCAAATGGTGGGTATGGTATGCGGTATACAGGACATGGTACACGGTACATCGGACATGGTGCGCGGTAAATGGTACATATTACATGGTACATGGTACATATATAGTACGCGGACGCGGTACGTAAAACATGGCATTGGCTACGGTTGGTATGGCTGGTGGGGACTCTCGGCATCGATCACTCAAGGACGGTGATGATCCGTTGCCTTCGGCGTACGTCAGTGATAGCAGGTTTTTTCACCCAGGGTATCAATTCCCTAGGCAGGTATAGTACAAAGGGTTATCAATCCAAATGGTTGTTTATGCTAGAAGGAAGGATGCAATCAGAACAATGCAAGTCAAGCCAAGCAATTATGGGTTTTATCTAACAATCATAAAATAATAAAAGAAAAGAATATAAACAAAGAACCACACGACCTAAGCACTCGATCCAAGCATTCGAGTACAAGATCGGGTGGGGTGATCGAGTAAGCAAATGAAATATGAACAAATCGAGGGATTACTCGATGCAGGTTATCTTGTACCTGATCGGGTAAGAGATCGAGTGATGAATGAAAATGCAAGCAATTAAAATACGAAAGCTTCTAAGGATGGGGTAATCGAATCCTAAGTGTTCCTAACCAGTACAGATGCCTTACATGCCTCAAGCAAATATTTCCTAGACCGATCAAGAACACAAAATCATCTATCCCATTCCTAGAAACTTTACTTCACTACTCGGAAATCATAGCAAGAAACATAACAACAAATATGAAGGAAAATTGCATTATATTAAACGATAAAGTAGAGGGATAAGAGTACAAGAAAGAAATCTAAAGAAATGATTAAAAGTTGTGAAATAAAATCCAAAACAAAAGAAAAAAGTGTTTGAGTCGCTCAGTTCTCTCACAGAAGCTCTCGCTCTCTGGTTTGAGGGTCTGCGGCGTGCTCGTTTGCGAGGAAGGAGAGGAGGGGTTTATATATGGAAACCCCTTTGACCTAGCTTCCCAGACCTGCCCGATGGTCCAATCGATGGGGTACACGAGGATGAAGTCGGATTACTCCTTGGATAGATCTTCGGGTTGTTCTTCCGGCTCCTGGATCCTCCTCGATCGTGTTGGGGTTCGGACTTGTTCTTCCAGCTCGATGGCTCCTTCGGGTACATGCTCGGGTTTGTCCTAGTTTTTCCTAATTCTAGGCTCTTAAGCACCTATTTTCATCCAAAAAATGCAAATGCAAAAATGCAACACCCTAAATGGCCTAAAAGTGAATTCCTACAATTAATGACCTAAAAATGCTAGGTTAAGGGTATGAACAATGCAAAATATGGACAAAAAAAGAATGCTAAAAACATATAAACTAGAGAGTTATCAGTCGGTCACGTTGAACATGGCCGGTCAGTAGGTGGTACTTGCCAATAGTCATAGTGTGTTGCCAATCCATGGTATTTCTTCTTCTTCTTTTTGGCTTTTATGTTTTCTATTTTTCTGTTTTGTTTTTTTTTTGCTATAAACCTGAAACTAAAATGCAAAAATATTAAAAGTAAAAGAAAATAAATCCTAAAAATAAAAATTTACTAGACATGGGTTGCCTCCCACGAAGCGTGCTTGTTTAACGTCGTTGGCTCGACGTTAGCGGCCAAGTTAGGCTTGAGAAGAGTTAGCTTTGGGAATCAATGCTCCTTCAGCTCCTTTGATATCTTGATAGTCTGCTCCAGCTTCAATAACAAGTTGTCCTTTTGCAGAAGTTTCGAAAACTTTTGCATGAAGAAGAACTTCTTTAGTATGCCTTATCATCTCTTGGATCTGTTCCTTGCTCTCACTACTTAGCTCAGGAGGAACTATGATCTTGATCTTGGATATTTGAGGTGGCTTAGGCGGTTTAGGCGGCTTGGGTAGCAGGTTGTTGGTACTTGTGGATGCTCCTTGGTTTAATTGCTTCAGCTTGTTGATGTTAGGATCCATCGACTCTTCATGTAATGGGTTGGATGGCCACAGCTTCGACTTAGAGATAGTCGGATATGACTTCTTCTTGTTGATGTTAGCAAAGGTTGTCCTCTTTTGACTTGTGGTCTATGATTTCTCCAACAGTAGCTAGGAATGTTCTTCCTAAAATCAAAGGTCTCTTGGTATTTTCTTCCATCTCTAAGATGTGAAAATCGGTAGGGACTATACAATCTCCTAAGAAAAGTTGTAGGTCTCGAACTAATTCGTCGCGAACCTTTTGTGATGAGGCTCCAAAGACTAAACTGAGGTTGGATGGCGATATGTCTCGCAATCCTAGTGTATCAGGTACACTTCTTGACATAACATTAAAATTATAACCAGAATCACAAAGAGAGTTAGAGAATTCAATGCCTGTTATGGAGCATGAGCAAACAAAACGTCCTGGATCTTCATCTTTAGGTAGTCTCCTTAAGGGGTAGTGGCTTGCGGTTTCTTCATAAAATGGACATGTCATGCGAATAACATCTTCATGAGAGTCAAAGAGTGGTACCATAGGCTTGGCTTCACGGTAGGTGAGGCTGGTACGGCTGAGATAGCATTGCAATATCCTTTAGGATTCTCTTCGGGTTTTCCCAGAAGTACACCAACTTGGCGTGGGACGGCATTAGCGGTTTGAGCAACTTGAGTTTCAAGCTTCTTGACATGGATAGAAATGCTTTCAAACTTCCCATTCAGTTCAGTATAGATGTTATCCATCCTTGAGTTGATCTCTCTTGATTGCTTTTGAAAAGCAACAAGGAGTTCTTGCATCTTTATATCGACGTAGGCATCAGCTTGAGAGGTAGGCGCCTGGGCTGGTCCGGATTGGAAAGGTGGCTTGTTGTTGTTGAATTGAGCTTCTGGCTGAAAGTTGTTGTTGTTTCCACCGAAATTATTGCCTTGAAAGCGGTTAGCTTGCTGAGGATAATTCTGATCTTGGGAATTCTCCACATTTGGGCTCCTATAAGAAAGATTAGAAGTATTTCTAAAATTGTTGTTGAAGTTGTTGTTGTACCCTCGGTTTTGGTAGTATCCTTGAGCACCAACATAGTTGACTTCTTCTTCTTGGTCATAAGAATCTTCTTGGAAAGGCTCCATGTTTCCATTGTTAATAGTCTCACAAGATTTTACTCCACGTTGTTGGTTCCTTAGAAGTTGGTTCATCATGTTGTTAAGATCAGCAATCTCCTTAGCATCGGAATTGCTAGAACGGATGGTTCTATCAAAATCGGTACAAGTGTTGCTACTACTTGCGGCAAGGTTGTCGATGAGAGCTCGTCCTTCTTGAACAGTATTCGAAGTAAAATATCCATTGCTGGCCGTGTCGAGTGAAAGTTGATACTTAGGGTGTAGTCCTCTATAGAAACTACTTAAGAGGTTACCTTGAGCAAAACCATGATGGAGGCAGTTATGTTCATAGTCCTTGAAATGTTCCCATGCTTCATACAAAAATTTGACCAGTCCTTGTTGAAAACTTTGCAGCTTGTTGCGAAGAGAGTTGGATCTCGAATTTGTGTAGAAGTGGTTGAGAAAGGCTGACTTGCATCCTTCCCAACTAGTAATCAATCCAGGAGGTAGAGACTTTAACCATCTATGAGCCTTGTCAGCTAGAAAGAAAGGAAAAAGCTTACACTTCAAGTAATCTTCGGGAATTCCATTGGTTCTTGCTGTAGAGCAGATTTCTTCAAAAAGATCAATGTGGTACATCGGTTGTTCAGTAGTAAGGCCATGGAACTGATTTTGTTTAACCAAGCCAATAATTTGAGGTTCAATCTCGTAATCACGTCTAGGAGGATGAGTGATTCGGATAGCAGCACGGTCTTGAACAAATTGGTTAGGAGCATCATAGTCGGCGATGGTGAGGAGAAGTGAAGCAATCATGAGGAGAAAGCAAAGGAGTTAAGGCTGGAGAAACAAAGTCCGGAGTCCCACTCGACTGCCCACTCGACCAGAAAACTCGACCGTGTGCTGAGAGTGACTCGACCGAGTGGAAGGAACACAAGAAAACCCAACTCGACCGGTCACTCGACCGAGCACCGGGTAGAGTTGGCCGAGCCGCCTGGCTATTTTGTCCTTTAGCATTTTTAGGGATTTCCCTCCTTTTTCCTATTTAAGGACCTTGAACCTGCAGCCACAAGGGGGCAGCTTTTTAGATATTCTCAAACCTAGTATTTTACCCTTTTGGGAATTTATGCTTTTTGCACTTTTATTTTCTTAGATCTTGTACCTCTTTTGAAGGAGAAAACACAAGATTCTTCATACTTGTTTGTTTCATAACTTTCACAGTATCAAGAATTCGATTTTGATTCCTTCTCCAATATTGTAGATCTATGTTTTATCTTTCTAATCATGCAAGTTTCGTGTTTTCTGGGTTTATGACTTTTCTGTTCATCATGTGTGATTGTGAGTAGTTTCCTTAGCTCTTAGGGATGGTTTAGGCTGGATGGATGTTGTGGTTATTTGATTTGGTCAAGCTTGATTGTTGTAGATCTCTTCTAGGCTAGATGTTCTTAATGCTGATCCTATAACTGAGAGGGTAGGGTTTGATCTCAAGCTTCTTAGCATCACACCAATGTCTAAGGTGCATAGATAAGGCTAGATCTAGAGATTATCATTAGGCTTGCTAAGAGATTAGAAGTCTTGTTTGATTCTTGACATATTGCTTAATGCTTGCTTGTATAGATTCTTTACTTTGTGAGAACAAGTCTAGAAATATATGAGCTTGATTGTTTTTGCCATGAGAGTGGATTAACATGTTCTTAGAGATTAATGTCTAGAGATTAGCTCATGTTGATTGAGGTTTGTTGATCAAGTTAGATAACCACAATCTAAGTTCAGCCCATGAATCCATCCCTAAGACCTTCCTTGTCTATTGATTTCTTAGTCTAAATCCTGTTGTTTGATCGTTGTTTGATTTACTTTTGTCTTGCTCTGTTTTGTCTGCATTGCTCTGTTTTACGTTTTTGTCCAGCTCGACCCTGCACTCGATCTACACTCGATCGAGTGCTTGCTCGAGTTCATTCCCAGAACTCTTGTTTATGATTTGTGTCTGTCCTGTCTTGTTTCTTATTTCATTCTAGTTGCATTTCTGTTGCATTCATTTAGTTTCCTGTTCATTACTTTCCTTGCATTAGTTCATTACCTGCATTACTATAGTTTGATATCTGTTCTAGTTTCATTATTGCCATAATCATTATGTTCCATTACATATAGTATCTTGTCCATTCAGCTTTTACATTCTGCAATAGGTTGTTAGTGACAAACACCCTCTATAATTGGCTTAACTTAGACAGGTATTGCACACCCTGATCGCTTGCATTCACTCATTTAGGATTGATACCTCTTATACTACAATTGCATAAGGGGAATTTAAACACCTTGCTTTCACCATTCATCCTCATCATATCATTCATTCACATTCCATTTCACACACACACAAGAAAGATACTAGTTTCATCGGGCATATCTTCCGGATGAATAAATGGATCTACTTGATTTAACTTCAAGGATAAAGATGACTATTTCGGATTTCCATAGACACCAAGCACGTTAAAATGTGAGTTCTAGAAGGTTTCCAAAAGTGGCTCGTACTATAAAGCTCTAAATCTGTCCTGAAACGTATTTTCCTTGTCTTTTGGTCCAAATTGCTATAAAAACCTGTAATACTTGATAATAGACCTTTTATACCTGAAATCTCATCAAACTCTTCCTAAATGCATATGAAAACTATAGCTAATATGGGTAAAATAATGATGTTATCAAAACTTATATATGTAGTAGATATATTTATTGTTTATAAACAATCCACTATAGCACATTGACTAAATTCTCTTTGAAGACTAAACTTTTGGGTTTAAATCCTCGAAGCTGTTCTTTAGTTTCATAAAGGAAATTAAACTGATGTATATGTGTAATATATATTCTTTGTTTTTGTTTAACAAACAATCCGTTGTAGCACATTGGCGAAATTCCTCTTTGGAAACTATGAAATTTGGGTTCAAAACCCGGTAGTGGAAATCTTTTACTTTATTTTTGTTTTGGGTTTCAATCCTCGAAGTTATTCTTTAGTTTCATAAAGGAAATTAAACGGATGTATATGTGTAATATATATTCTTTGTTTAACAAACAATCCGTTGTAGCACATTGGCTAAATTACTCTTTGGAAACTATGAAATTTCGGGTTCAAAACCCGGCCGTGGAAATCTTTTGCATTAGTTTTATATTTTTGTTGCGTAAAGGAAACTTATATATGTAGTATATATATTTATTGTTTATAAACAATCTACTACAACACTTTACTAAATTCTCTTTTAAGACTAAAATTTTGGTTTTCAATCCTCAAAGTTATTCTTTAGTTTCATAAAGAAATTAAACGGATGTATATGTGTAATATATATTCTTTGTTTAACAAACAATCCGTTGTAGCACATTGGCTAAATTACTCTTTGGAAACTATGAAATTTCGGGTTCAAAACCCGGCCGTGGAAATCTTTTGCATTAGTTTTATATTTTTGTTGCGTAAAGGAAACTTATATATGTAGTATATATATTTATTGTTTATAAACAATCTACTACAACACTTTACTAAATTCTCTTTTAAGACTAAAATTTTGGTTTTCAATCCTCAAAGTTATTCTTTAGTTTCATAAAGAAATTAAACGGATGTATATGTGTAATATATATTCTTTGTTTAACAAACAATCCGTTGTAGCACATTGGCTAAATTACTCTTTGGAAACTATGAAATTTCGGGTTCAAAACCCGGCCGTGGAAATCTTTTGCATTAGTTTTATATTTTTGTTGCGTAAAGGAAACTTATATATGTAGTATATATATTTATTGTTTATAAACAATCTACTACAACACTTTTACTAAATTCTCTTTGAAGACTAAAATTTTGGGTTTAAATCCTCGAAGTTGTTCTTTAGTTTCATAAAGGTAATTCAACTGATGTATATGTGTAATATATATTCTTTGTTTAACAAACAGTCCGCTGTAGCACATTGGCTAAATTTCTCTTTGGAAACTATGAAATTCCGGGTTCAAATCCCGGCAACAGAAATCTTTTGCTTTTTTTTTTTTTTTTTTTTGTTTCGTAAAGGAAACTTATATATGTAGTATATATATTTATTGTTTATAAAAAATCCACTGTAACACATTGACTAAATTCTCTTTGAAGACTAAAATTTTGAGTTTAAATTCTCGAAGTTGTTCTTTAGTTTCATAAAGGAAACTAAACTGATGTATATGTGGAAAATATATTCTTTGTTTGAAAAACAATCTGTTGTAGCACATTGGCTAAGTTCCTCTTTTGAAACTATGAAATTCCGGTTTCATATCCTCGCAGCGGAAATCTTTTGTAGTGCACTGGCCAAATTTCTCTTTGAAGACTTATATTCTAGGTTCTATTTCCGATAGCGAATTTTTGTTTTTTTTGTTTCGTAAAGGAAACATATGTAGTATATAAATTAATTGTTTATAAACAATCCACTATAGCACATTGACTAAATTCTCTTTGAAGACTAAAATTTTGGGTTTAAATCCTCGTCGTTGTACTTTAGTTTCATAAAGGAAATTAAACTGATGTATGTGCGTAATATATTTTCTTTGTTTAACAAACAATCCGTTGTAGCACATTGGCTAAATTCCTCTTTGGAAACTATGAAATTCCAGGTTCAAATCCTCGCAGCGGAATACTTTTGTAGTGCACTGGCATCGAATTTTGTTTTTGTGTTTCATAAAGGAAACTTATATATGTAGTATATCTATTTATTTTTTTATAAATAATCCACTGTAGCACATTGACTAAATTCTCACTGAAGAGTAAAGTTTTAATTTCAAATCCTCGAAGTTGTACTTTAGTTTCATAAAGGAAATTATGATGTATATGTGTAATATATATTCTTTGTTTAACAAAAAATCCATTGTAGTACATTGGCAAAATTCCTCTTTGGAAACAATGAAATTTGGGTTCAAAACCCAGTAGTGGAAATCTTTTACTTTATTTTTGTTTTGGGTTTCAATCCTCGAAGTTATTCTTTAGTTTCATAAAGGAAATTAAACGGATGTATATGTGTAATATATATTCTTTGTTTAACAAACAATCCGTTGTAGCACATTGGCTAAATTACTCTTTGGAAACTATGAAATTTCGGGTTCAAAACCCGGCCGTGGAAATCTTTTGCATTAGTTTTATATTTTTGTTGCGTAAAAGAAACTTATAAATGTAGTATATATATTTATTGTTTATAAACAATCTACTACAACACTTTTACTAAATTCTCTTTGAAGACTAAAATTTTGGGTTTAAATCCTCGAAGTTGTTCTTTAGTTTCATAAAGGTAATTCAACTGATGTATATGTGTAATATATATTCTTTGTTTAACAAACAGTCCGCTGTAGCACATTGGCTAAATTTCTCTTTGGAAACTATGAAATTCCGGGTTCAAATCCCGGCAACAGAAATCTTTTGCTTTGTTTTTGTTTTTTTTTTGTTTCGTAAAGGAAACTTATATATGTAGTATATATATTTATTGTTTATAAAAAATCCACTGTAACACATTGACTAAATTCTCTTTGAAGACTAAAATTTTGAGTTTAAATTCTCGAAGTTGTTCTTTAGTTTCATAAAGGAAACTAAACTGATGTATATGTGGAAAATATATTCTTTGTTTGAAAAACAATCCGTTGTAGCACATTGGCTAATTTCCTCTTTTGAAACTATGAAATTCCGGTTTCATATCCTCGCAGCGGAAATCTTTTGTAGTGCACTGGCCAAATTTCTCTTTGAAGACTTATATTCTAGGTTCTATTTCCAGTAGCGAATTTTTGTTTTTTTTGTTTTGTAAAGGAAACATATGTAGTATATAAATTAATTGTTTATAAACAATCCACTATAGCACATTGACTAAATTCCCTTTGAAGACTAAAATTTTGGGTTTAAATCCTCGTCGTTGTACTTTAGTTTCATAAAGGAAATTAAACTGATGTATGTGCGTAATATATTTTCTTTGTTTAACAAACAATCCGTTGTAGCACATTGGCTAAATTCCTCTTTGGAAACTATGAAATTCCAGGTTCAAATCCTCGCAGCGGAATACTTTTGTAGTGCACTGGCATCGAATTTTGTTTTTGTGTTTCATAAAGGAAACTTATATATGTAGTATATCTATTTATTTTTTTATAAATAATCCACTGTAGCACATTGACTAAATTCTCACTGAAGAGTAAAGTTTTAATTTCAAATCCTCGAAGTTGTACTTTAGTTTCATAAAGGAAATTATGATGTATATGTGTAATATATATTCTTTGTTTAACAAAAAATCCATTGTAGTACATTGGCAAAATTCCTCTTTGGAAACAATGAAATTTGGGTTCAAAACCCAGTAGTGGAAATCTTTTACTTTATTTTTGTTTTGGGTTTCAATCCTCGAAGTTATTCTTTAGTTTCATAAAGGAAATTAAACGGATGTATATGTGTAATATATATTCTTTGTTTAACAAACAATCCGTTGTAGCACATTGGCTAAATTACTCTTTGGAAACTATGAAATTTCGGGTTCAAAACCCGGCCGTGGAAATCTTTTGCATTAGTTTTATATTTTTGTTGCGTAAAAGAAACTTATAAATGTAGTATATATATTTATTGTTTATAAACAATCTACTACAACACTTTTACTAAATTCTCTTTGAAGACTAAAATTTTGGGTTTAAATCCTCGAAGTTGTTCTTTAGTTTCATAAAGGTAATTCAACTGATGTATATGTGTAATATATATTCTTTGTTTAACAAACAGTCCGCTGTAGCACATTGGCTAAATTTCTCTTTGGAAACTATGAAATTCCGGGTTCAAATCCCGGCAACAGAAATCTTTTGCTTTGTTTTTGTTTTTTTTTTGTTTCGTAAAGGAAACTTATATATGTAGTATATATATTTATTGTTTATAAAAAATCCACTGTAACACATTGACTAAATTCTCTTTGAAGACTAAAATTTTGAGTTTAAATTCTCGAAGTTGTTCTTTAGTTTCATAAAGGAAACTAAACTGATGTATATGTGGAAAATATATTCTTTGTTTGAAAAACAATCTGTTGTAGCACATTGGCTAATTTCCTCTTTTGAAACTATGAAATTCCGGTTTCATATCCTCGCAGCGGAAATCTTTTGTAGTGCACTGGCCAAATTTCTCTTTGAAGACTTATATTCTAGGTTCTATTTCCGATAGCGAATTTTTGTTTTTTTTGTTTCGTAAAGGAAACATATGTAGTATATAAATTAATTGTTTATAAACAATCCACTATAGCACATTGACTAAATTCTCTTTGAAGACTAAAATTTTGGGTTTAAATCCTCGTCGTTGTACTTTAGTTTCATAAAGGAAATTAAACTGATGTATGTGCGTAATATATTTTCTTTGTTTAACAAACAATCCGTTGTAGCACATTGGCTAAATTCCTCTTTGGAAACTATGAAATTCCAGGTTCAAATCCTCGCAGCGGAATACTTTTGTAGTGCACTGGCATCGAATTTTGATTTTGTGTTTCATAAAGGAAACTTATATATGTAGTATATCTATTTATTTTTTTTATAAATAATCCACTGTAGCACATTGACTAAATTCTCACTGAAGAGTAAAATTTTAAGTTCAAATCCTCGAAGTTGTTCTTTAGTTTCATAAAGGAAATTATGATGTATATGTGTAATATATATTCTTTGTTTAACAAAAAATCCATTGTAGCACAGTGGCAAAATTCCTCTTTGGAAACTATGAAATTTGGGTTCAAAACCCGGTAGTGGAAATCTTTTACTTTATTTTTGTTTTGGGTTTCAATCCTCGAAGTTATTCTTTAGTTTCATAAAGGAAATTAAACGGATGTATATGTGTAATATATATTCTTTGTTTAACAAACAATCCGTTGTAGCACATTGGCTAAATTCCTCTTTGGAAACTATGAAATTCCGGGTTCAAATCCAGGCTACGGAAAGCTTTTGCTTAATTTTTGTTTTTTTTTTTGTTTCGTAAATGAAANATTTCATAAAGGTAATTAAACTGATGTATATGTGTAATATATATTCTTTGTTTAACAAACAGTCCGGTGTAGCACATTGGCTAAATTTCTCTTTGGAAACTATGAAATTCTGGGTTCAAATCCCGGCAACAGAAATCTTTTTCTTTATTTTTGTTTTTTTTGTTTCGTAAAGGAAACTTATATATGTAGTATATATATTTATTGTTTATAAAAAATCCACTGTAACACATTGACTAAATTCTCTTTGAAGACTAAAATTTTGAGTTTAAATCCTCGAAGTTGTTCTTTAGTTTCATAAAGGAAATTAAACTGATGTATATGTGGAAAATATATTCTTTGTTTGAAAAACAATCCGTTGTAGCACATTGGCTAATTTCCTCTTTTGAAACTATGAAATTCCGGTTTCATATCCTCGCAGCGGAAATCTTTTGTAGTGCACTGGCCAAATTTCTCTTTGAAGACTTATATTCTAGGTTCTATTTCCAGTAGCGAATTTTTGTTTTTTTTTGTTTCGTAAAGGAAACATATGTAGTATATATATTAATTGTTTATAAACAATCCACTATAGCACATTGACTAAATTCTCTTTGAAGACTAAAATTTTGGGTTTAAATCCTCGTCGTTGTACTTTAGTTTCATAAAGGAAATTAAACTGATGTATGTGCGTAATATATTTTCTTTGTTTAACAAACAATCCGTTGTAGCACATTGGCTAAATTCCTCTTTGGAAACTATGAAATTCCAGGTTCAAATCCTCGCAGCGGAATACTTTTGTAGTGCACTGGCATCGAATTTTGATTTTGTGTTTCATAAAGGAAACTTATATATGTAGTATATCTATTTATTTTTTTTATAAATAATCCACTGTAGCACATTGACTAAATTCTCACTGAAGAGTAAAATTTTAAGTTCAAATCCTCGAAGTTGTTCTTTAGTTTCATAAAGGAAATTATGATGTATATGTGTAATATATATTCTTTGTTTAACAAAAAATCCATTGTAGCACAGTGGCAAAATTCCTCTTTGGAAACTATGAAATTTGGGTTCAAAACCCGGTAGTGGAAATCTTTTACTTTATTTTTGTTTTGGGTTTCATTCCTCGAAGTTGTTCTTTAGTTTCATAAAGGAAATTAAACGGATGTATATGTGTAATATATATTCTTTGTTTAACAAACAATCCGTTGTAGCACATTGGCTAAATTCCTCTTTGGAAACTATGAAATTCCGGGTTCAAATCCAGGCTACGGAAAGCTTTTGCTTAATTTTTGTTTTTTTTTTGTTTCGTAAATGAAACTTATATATGTAGTAGATATATTTATTGTTTATAAACAATCCACTGTAGCACATTGACTAAATTCTCTTTGAATACTAAAATTTTGAGTTTAATTCCTCGAAGTTGTTCTTTAGTTTCATAAAGGAAATTAAACTGATGTATATGTGTAATATATATTCTTTGTTTAACAAACAATCCGTTGTAGCACATTGGCTAAATTCCTCTTTTGAAAATATGAAATTTTGGGTTCAAATCCAGGCGACGGAAATCTTTTGCTTAATTTTTGTTTTTTTTTGTTTCGTAACTGAAACTTATATATGTAGTCGATAGCTTTATTGTTTATAAACAATTCACTGTAGCAAATTGACTAAATTCTCTTTGAAGACTAAAATTTTGGGTTTAAATCCTCGTAGTTGTACTTTAGTTTCATAAAGGAAATTAAATTGATGTATGTGCGTAATATATTTTCTTTGTTTAACAAACAATCCGTTGTAGCACATTGGCGAAATTCCTCTTTGGAAACTATGAAATTTCAGGTTCAAATCCCGGCAACAGAAATCTTTTGTAGTGCACTGGCCAAATTTCCCTTTGAAGACTTAAATTCTAGGTTCTATTTCCGGCAGCGAATTCTTGTTTTTTTTTGTTTCATAAAGGAAACTTATATATGTAGTATATTTAAACAATCCACTGTAGCACATTGACTTAATTCTCTGTGAAGACTAGAATTTTGGGTTTCAATCCTCGAAGTTATTCTTTAGTTTCATAAAGAAATTAAACGGATGTATATGTGTAATATATATTTTTTGTTTAACAAACAATCCGTTGTAGCAC
>NC_025694.1:21379409-21385051 GCF_000633955.1 Camelina sativa | reverse complement strand
TTTTTTTTGTTTCGTAAAGGAAACTTATATATGTAGTATATATATTTATTGTTTATAAAAAATCCACTGTAACACATTGACTAAATTCTCTTTGAAGACTAAAATTTTGAGTTTAAATCCTCGAAGTTGTTCTTTAGTTTCATAAAGGAAATTAAACTGATGTATATGTGGAAAATATATTCTTTGTTTGAAAAACAATCCGTTGTAGCACATTGGCTAATTTCCTCTTTTGAAACTATGAAATTCCGGTTTCATATCCTCGCAGCGGAAATCTTTTGTAGTGCACTGGCCAAATTTCTCTTTGAAGACTTATATTCTAGGTTCTATTTCCAGTAGCGAATTTTTATTTTTTTTTGTTTCGTAAAGGAAACATATGTAGTATATATATTAATTGTTTATAAACAATCCACTATAGCACATTGACTAAATTCTCTTTGAAGACTAAAATTTTGGGTTTAAATCCTCGTAGTTGTACTTTAGTTTCATAAAGGAAATTAAATTGATGTATGTGCGTAATATATTTTCTTTGTTTAACAAACAATCCGTTGTAGCACATTGGCTAAATTCCTCTTTGGAAACTATGAAATTCCAGGTTCAAATCCTCGCAGCGGAATACTTTTGTAGTGCACTGGCATCGAATTTTGTTTTTGTGTTTCATAAATGAAACTTATATATGTAGTATATCTATTTATTTTTTTATAAATAATCCATTGTAGCACATTGACTAAATTCTCACTGAAGAGTAAAGTTTTAAGTTCAAATCCTCGAAGTTGTCCTTTAGTTTCATAAAGGAAATTATGATGTATATGTGTAATATATATTCTTTGTTTAACAAAAAATCCATTGTAGCACAGTGGCAAAATTCCTCTTTGGAAACTATGAAATTTGGGTTCAAAACCCGGTAGTGGAAATCTTTTACTTTATTTTTGTTTTGGGTTTCAATCCTCGAAGTTATTCTTTAGTTTCATAAAGGAAATTAAACGGATGTATATGTGTAATATATATTCTTTGTTTAACAAACAATCCGTTGTAGCACATTGGCTAAATTACTCTTTGGAAACTATGAAATTTCGGGTTCAAAACCCGGCCGTGGAAATCTTTTGCTTAATTTTTGTTTTTTTTTGTTTCGTAAATGAAACTTATATATGTAGTATTATATATTTATTGTTTATAAACAATCCACTGTAGCACATTGACTTAATTCTCTTTGAAGATTAAAATTTTGGGTTCAAATCCTCGAAGTTGTTCTTTAGCTTCATAAAAGAAATTAAACTAATGTATATGTGTAATATATATTCTTTGTTTAACAAACAATCCGTTGTATTACATTGGCTTAATGCCTCTTTGAAAACTATGATATTTTGGGTTCAAAACCCGGCAGCGGAAATCTTTTGCTTAATTTTTGTTTTTTTTTTGTTTCGTAAATGAAACTTGTATATGTAGTATATATATTTATTGTTTATAAACAATCCACTGTAGCACATTAACTAAATTCTCTTTGAAGACTAAAATTTTGGGTTTAAATCCTCGAAGTTGTTCTTTAGTTTCATAAAGGAAATTAAATTGATATATATGTGGAATATATATTTTTTGTTTGATAAACAATACGTTGTAGCACATTGGCTAAATTCGTCTTTGGAAACTATGAAATTTCGGATTCAAATCCCGGCAGAGAAAATCTTTTGTAGTGCATTGGCCAAATTTCTCTTGGAATATTTAAATTCTAGGTTCTATTTTTGGCAGCAAATTTTTGTTTTTTTTTGTTTCATAAAGGAAATTTATATATGTAGCATTATATATTTATTGTTTATAAACAATTCACCGTAGCACATTGACTTAATTCTCTTTGAAGACTAAAATTTTGGGTTCAAATCCTCGAAGTTGTTCTTTAGCTTCATAAAAGAAATTAAACTAATGTATATGTGTAATATATATTCTTTGTTTATTATTTGTTTAACAAACAATCCGTTGTAGCACATTGGCTAAATTCCTCTTTCGAAACTCTGAAATTCCGGGTTCAAATCCTGGCAACAGAAATCTTTTGTAGAGCACTGGCTAAATTTCTCTTTGAAGACTAAAATTCTAAGTTCTATTTCCGGCATCAAATTTTTGTTTTTTGTTTCATAAAGGAAACTTATATATGTAGTATATATTTTTATTTTTTATAAACAGTCTACTATAGCACATTGACTAAATTATCTTTGAAGACTAAAATTTTGGGTTCAAATCCTCGAAGTTGTTCTTTATTTTCATAAAGGAAATAATGATGTATATGTGTAATATATATTCTTTGTTTAACAAAAAATCCGTTGTAGTACATTGGCTAAATTCCTCTTTGAAAACTATGAAATTTCGGGTTTAAAACGCGGCAACGGAAATATTAGCTAATTTTACCCCTAAAACCGAAATTTACCCTTACAATAAAAGAACTACCCGAAATAACTGAATCCGAAAATATCGAAATTATCCTTAAATAAACAAAAAAAACAAATCTAAGGGGTAAATTTTTTCTTAGAAATTTCATTTGTAAACTTTTTTGTAGAGTTTCTTTTAAATTAATGTTTAGTTGAAAAAAACTAATTTTGGTTACTATTCAGTAAAAAACTAAAATAACCGAACCAAAATTTATTTCGGTAAAATTCACCAAAATAACCAAAGTACCAGGACTGGTTTTCCCATCAAGATAATCAGATCATGTCCAAGTGTGAGACAGAACTGGGAGCGTCGTGATTTTCTCCACCACTAGCCATTGCATGCGGTTATCACAACAAACTCTGTAGATTAAAGAAGAATCTTCACCATCTTTCAC
The DNA here is from genome assembly GCF_000633955.1 of Camelina sativa. Classification (NCBI taxonomy): domain Eukaryota; kingdom Viridiplantae; phylum Streptophyta; class Magnoliopsida; order Brassicales; family Brassicaceae; genus Camelina; species Camelina sativa. The sequence goes on along the minus strand of NC_025694.1, from coordinate 21,382,242 downwards.
AAAAAATGGAGCATCTTTTGTTTTAACAAGTAGCGCCAATATATGGATCTGAATGGCGGTTTCCTTTTACGCCAGCTCTTTTAAACCAGGTTAGACACAGTTCAATTAGTAAAAGCAGAGGAATATCTGACCTTTCTTAACTTGAAATGAGTCAATAGCTCCAAATCTCACACTGTTAATCTACCTAATAATTGTGCAATTGAGAAAAAGGGAGATTCAAAGCCTATGAAAAAGAGAAGAACATCTTCAAACCAGATAAACTATGATAGTTTTAAATGTAACGTAAACACATCCGACTCCCATGAACATAAACATGAAACTGTCAAATGGCATTGGAGAAGAGATTATCATATTAAAAAGAAGAAGAAAAAAAAAAAGGAAGAAAAAGAAAGAAAGATGGGTCTCTTGAGTTTAGGAAGGAGGAGGAATGGATTTGCTTTGTTTCTTCATCCATTATTGGTCCTCAAACTCGTGCATGTGATCTAGAAGGTAGTTAGCTGCAAGTTCTTCATTCTTGTTACACGCAAAGAACACCTCTAAGACCATGGCACGATCAAACCCCATCGCTTCAAGCTGTGCCCCCGAACAACAATAACAATATCACATTTCAATACAATACAGATATTTTGAGGAGCAAGTGTAGCTAGTAATGCCATCTAGTTTAAGTACAAATGTAAAAAAGATCAGAGGAACAAACCCGTTCAATGGCTTCACGCTCTTCAGGTGTAACGGTAACAGCTTGTGGCATTGCTGCTTCCAACTGTTCCATAACATTCCTGGTGGCATTGGTGAGATAATGAAATGTCAGCTTACAGGCTTTGTTGAACAAAGAATATGATATTAAAAAGAGAATGATGATCTAAAACTCACTCTTCTCCCTCGACAGGTTCATTTATCAAGCGTAGGAAGTCAGTCTGATGCTCTTGAATTAGTCTCACAAGCTGCGGGTTTTGTTTACCGAGCTCCTGAAGCATAGGCTGTAGAACAAAACAGTATCAAGTGGAAAATCCATGCCATATAAACTACCCAATAAAGACTAAGAGGTTTATAATTTTACCTGTAGAATTTGTGGGTTTGCTTGTACCATAGCTCGCAATGCTTGGAACTATGAAAATGTAAAAGAATTACAAATGTCACAAGAGAGAAATGAAGATTTCTCTTCTTGAATGGAAAAGAATTTGAAAATACCTGCTGACTGTTACGTAGGAAATCAAGATTACCAGCTCCAGCACCAGCATCTGCAGCGGGCATGCCCTGGGAGCAGATAGATAAGAGTGGATGTCAATAAAACAAATTCACAAGGGAAAACTAACAAAACAAACAGATGCACCAGTTTAAAATATATACCTGGGGGAACAGGTTTAATGGATTTGCGTTTGGGCCACCAGTTGCAGCTGCTTGTTGGGGCTGTGCTTGAGGATTTGCTGCCTGTTCACCAGTAGATGGGGCTTGAGCAACTGGCGGGAGTTCAGCTTGAGCAGGGATACCCTGAATTGTATCAAACAAAATTTCAATTGATTAGACACAGAGCAAATGTTGATAAAGTTCTGGCAAATCGAAAACCAAAGGTAAAAACATTATATCAAAGAAAAACATAAAATGAAGAAGTGAAATGAAACATACTGAGTATAGATATTCAACAGCTCTTTCAGGATTGTTGAAGGCAGCCCTCAGAGCACGAACAACAGTGTCACGGTCCCAACTACCTCCACCCATGTCAAGAATTTGCTGAACAGTGGACTCTAAAACAGTTCCAGCAACAAGGTTTGACGCTGCTTGACCATACACATCTGTTTGAACCCTATTTTAACCAAGGAGGAGGACAACAATTTTATATGATCATCAATCAGTTAAGCAGAAATTCGAAAACAAATATAATACAATTCTGAAAAGTTCTTACGAAGCAGCAGCAGCTGGAGCTGCAGCAGTTGCAGTTACACTTGTAGGCTCTGGACTGCAAAACGCAAGTAAAAAGAAGAGAAAATCAGCAAAGAGGCAAATACAAAAGAAGCTGACAATTTCGCTTTCAAATCAATACAAGAAGAAGGGCAGGAACTCACACTGAGACAGTTGGAGCAGAAACCTGAGGGGTAGGAGCAGGCTGAGACTAAGAATCCAAGCAATTCCATTAGACACAAAACTAAGAATATGATCTACATATACTTGTTTCTTGTCACTTACAAATAGACCATAACAATAATACATAAGAACTTTATTCACCTGGGTAGCACTAGGTGTTGGTGCTGGTGCAGATGCGGTTGATGCCCCACTTGGAGAAGGCTTGGTCTGCATTCCATCAAGATAAAAACTCGTTAGCATCCGCTAATTACTAAGAATCCTGTTACTAATACTAATACTAAAAACTGTGGACCTAATACATCACCTTGGACAACATGATAACAATGAAACTGTTCTCAACAACATTGTTCTCTTCCAATGTAGTCTCATCCTTTAAAACCTTCCCTTGGTGGATCAGCATCTGCTTAGCAGCAGGGTATTGCGCACCTTGAACAGTTTCTATAGCTTGTTTAACATCAGAAACCTGACATCACCCAAATATATTATTCAAGTGCCTCAAGATTAAGTGAATCGATTAGAACTATACAAATCAAACCAGATTGGGATCCCTAACATACTCTTGATTCGATACAACAACCCATACAAATCACTAGAGTTACATGCTCACGAAAAACCCTAATTCGTAATTCAAAATCAGTTTACATAAAACACGAATCGTCACTAAAATTTCCCAAACCCTACAAAACGAAAACCTAGAATTTCAAATCAAAGAGCCACGAGATTCACTAATCCAACCACACACACAAAAAAAAAA